>NW_027077737.1:0-43347 GCF_963924675.1 Phocoena phocoena
CCCTGGTTTAGACGGAGCACACTCACTTTCTCCCCAGAAGCATTCCTACGGGGTTTACAGGCCTCTCAAGAGCCGGGAACGGCAGGCAGCGTTCCGCGCAGCGTGAACGCTGCCTGCAGAAGGGGAAGGCAAGGCTAGCTCCCGCAGGTCACCTTTTCCACGGGCACACTCAGCCTACAGCCCTGGGGCTTCTCACAAGTCCGAAGAGGCACGGGTTACCCTGGCTTTCCTTCCCTGACTCAACTGCTCGAAGTAGGGTGTTGTGAATCATGCGAACTGCCTCAACCAAGGAACGCCGTAGGCTGCTCCTCTGGGCCTGTGGCTCTCTTCAAGAGCCTGCGGTGCCACAGGAAGTACGGGACCTCCGCTAGAGTAAGAAGGCAGGCCGACGTCCTCTAGGAGGCACGGTGACTTCAGGCAGGACGTCGCAGCCGGAATGCCAAGACGAGGGTTCCTCCGAGTGCAGCTCAGACTAGGGCAGCGCGTAGGACTTCCAGGCCGTGTGGGACGTGCCAGAACGGCCTTCGTGAACGTGTGCGCGGGCTGAGGAAACTGAGCTGCTCCAAAAGGGAGGGCCGGGCGTTTCCCTACACCCGGCATGCACAGAGGGGGCTCTAACGGGCTACGGGTCTGGGCGTTGCTTAGCAGGCCCAGGTGCGCCTGGGGGTACTCAAGGGGTCCTGCCGGGAACAGGGCGCCCAGGCTAGCCTCCTAGGTGTCCAGAGAGCTGTGCTGCCCTTCAAGGAAGGCAGAGCAGAGGCCACCGCCTCATGGAAGCGGCTGCGCGCCCCTGCTTCTGCACGGCAAGTCAGGCCCTTACTTCCAGGCATGTGTTCATGCTGGGTGTGCCTGTAGCGACATCGCCTGGCAGGATTCTGACTTCCTCCTCGGGCAGAGTGACTCCAAGTGCGAGGGCCTCGAAGTATTCCAAGCGCAGTGTTCTCTCGTGGCAGCTCACCCGAGGACCCTGACAAAGTCTCTCTGTGCACTTCGGGCTCAGCAGCAGTGCTGTCCTGAGGCCGCTCGAGGACGCTGGAAACGGAGCTCTCCTCAAGGGGCGTACAGTGTGTTGCCCATCACTGGGCACGCACAGAGGGCCTCCGAGGGACCCACCAGTGGGCCTCGAGGTTGCTCAGCCGGCCCACAGGGCTCTGGAGGTACTCAGTGAACTTGGGGGGAAAACGAGGCCTACCCGAGAGGCCTAGGAGGCCTCAGACCGCTACTTCCTTGAAAAGGAAGCACACAAGCGACTAAGAACGCGTGGAAAGCAGCTGCACGCCTCCCTCTCTGCACGGCTACCACGGGCCTAACCTGGAGGCAAGTTTTCACGTTGAGATTCCCTTTAGCTCTAGAGCTTGTCGGGCCGACCACCACCGCGGCCATGCAAGCCCCTGGTTTAGACGGAGCACACTCACTTTCTCCCCAGAAGCATTCCTACGGGGTTTACAGGCCTCTCAAGAGCCGGGAACGGCAGGCAGCGTTCCGCGCAGCGTGAACGCTGCCGGCAGAAGGGGAAGGCAAGGCTAGCTCCCGCAGGTCACCTTTTCCACGGGCACACTCAGCCTACAGCCCTGGGGCTTCTCACAAGTCCGAAGAGGCACGGGTTACCCTGGCTTTCCTTCCCTGACTCAACTGCTCGAAGTAGGGTGTTGTGAATCATGCGAACTGCCTCAACCAAGGAACGCCGTAGGCTGCTCCTCTGGGCCTGTGGCTCTCTTCAAGAGCCTGCGGTGCCACAGGAAGTACGGGACCTCCGCTAGAGTAAGAAGGCAGGCCGACGTCCTCTAGGAGGCACGGTGACTTCAGGCAGGACGTCGCAGCCGGAATGCCAAGACGAGGGTTCCTCCGAGTGCAGCTCAGACTAGGGCAGCGCGTAGGACTTCCAGGCCGTGTGGGACGTGCCAGAACGGCCTTCGTGAACGTGTGCGCGGGCTGAGGAAACTGAGCTGCTCCAAAAGGGAGGGCCGGGCGTTTCCCTACACCCGGCATGCACAGAGGGGGCTCTAACGGGCTACGGGTCTGGGCGTTGCTTAGCAGGCCCAGGTGCGCCTGGGGGTACTCAAGGGGTCCTGCCGGGAACAGGGCGCCCAGGCTAGCCTCCTAGGTGTCCAGAGAGCTGTGCTGCCCTTCAAGGAAGGCAGAGCAGAGGCCACCGCCTCATGGAAGCGGCTGCGCGCCCCTGCTTCTGCACGGCAAGTCAGGCCCTTACTTCCAGGCATGTGTTCATGCTGGGTGTGCCTGTAGCGACATCGCCTGGCAGGATTCTGACTTCCTCCTCGGGCAGAGTGACTCCAAGTGCGAGGGCCTCGAAGTATTCCAAGCGCAGTGTTCTCTCGTGGCAGCTCACCCGAGGACCCTGACAAAGTCTCTCTGTGCACTTCGGGCTCAGCAGCAGTGCTGTCCTGAGGCCGCTCGAGGACGCTGGAAACGGAGCTCTCCTCAAGGGGCGTACAGTGTGTTGCCCATCACTGGGCACGCACAGAGGGCCTCCGAGGGACCCACCAGTGGGCCTCGAGGTTGCTCAGCCGGCCCACAGGGCTCTGGAGGTACTCAGTGAACTTGGGGGGAAAACGAGGCCTACCCGAGAGGCCTAGGAGGCCTCAGACCGCTACTTCCTTGAAAAGGAAGCACACAAGCGACTAAGAACGCGTGGAAAGCAGCTGCACGCCTCCCTCTCTGCACGGCTACCACGGGCCTAACCTGGAGGCAAGTTTTCACGTTGAGATTCCCTTTAGCTCTAGAGCTTGTCGGGCCGACCACCACCGCGGCCATGCAAGCCCCTGGTTTAGACGGAGCACACTCACTTTCTCCCCAGAAGCATTCCTACGGGGTTTACAGGCCTCTCAAGAGCCGGGAACGGCAGGCAGCGTTCCGCGCAGCGTGAACGCTGCCGGCAGAAGGGGAAGGCAAGGCTAGCTCCCGCAGGTCACCTTTTCCACGGGCACACTCAGCCTACAGCCCTGGGGCTTCTCACAAGTCCGAAGAGGCACGGGTTACCCTGGCTTTCCTTCCCTGACTCAACTGCTCGAAGTAGGGTGTTGTGAATCATGCGAACTGCCTCAACCAAGGAACGCCGTAGGCTGCTCCTCTGGGCCTGTGGCTCTCTTCAAGAGCCTGCGGTGCCACAGGAAGTACGGGACCTCCGCTAGAGTAAGAAGGCAGGCCGACGTCCTCTAGGAGGCACGGTGACTTCAGGCAGGACGTCGCAGCCGGAATGCCAAGACGAGGGTTCCTCCGAGTGCAGCTCAGACTAGGGCAGCGCGTAGGACTGCCAGGCCGTGTGGGACGTGCCAGAACGGCCTTCGTGAACGTGTGCGCGGGCTGAGGAAACTGAGCTGCTCCAAAAGGGAGGGCCGGGCGTTTCCCTACACCCGGCATGCACAGAGGGGGCTCTAACGGGCTACGGGTCTGGGCGTTGCTTAGCAGGCCCAGGTGCGCCTGGGGGTACTCAAGGGGTCCTGCCGGGAACAGGGCGCCCAGGCTAGCCTCCTAGGTGTCCAGAGAGCTGTGCTGCCCTTCAAGGAAGGCAGAGCAGAGGCCACCGCCTCATGGAAGCGGCTGCGCGCCCCTGCTTCTGCACGGCAAGTCAGGCCCTTACTTCCAGGCATGTGTTCATGCTGGGTGTGCCTGTAGCGACATCGCCTGGCAGGATTCTGACTTCCTCCTCGGGCAGAGTGACTCCAAGTGCGAGGGCCTCGAAGTATTCCAAGCGCAGTGTTCTCTCGTGGCAGCTCACCCGAGGACCCTGACAAAGTCTCTCTGTGCACTTCGGGCTCACCAGCAGTGCTGTCCTGAGGCCGCTCGAGGACGCTGGAAACGGAGCTCTCCTCAAGGGGCGTACAGTGTGTTGCCCATCACTGGGCACGCACAGAGGGCCTCCGAGGGACCCACCAGTGGGCCTCGAGGTTGCTCAGCCGGCCCACAGGGGTCTGGAGGTACTCAGTGAACTTGGGGGGAAAACGAGGCCTACCCGAGAGGCCTAGGAGGCCTCAGACCGCTACTTCCTTGAAAAGGAAGCACACAAGCGACTAAGAACGCGTGGAAAGCAGCTGCACGCCTCCCTCTCTGCACGGCTACCACGGGCCTAACCTGGAGGCAAGTTTTCACGTTGAGATTCCCTTTAGCTCTAGAGCTTGTCGGGCCGACCACCACCGCGGCCATGCAAGCCCCTGGTTTAGACGGAGCACACTCACTTTCTCCCCAGAAGCATTCCTACGGGGTTTACAGGCCTCTCAAGAGCCGGGAACGGCAGGCAGCGTTCCGCGCAGCGTGAACGCTGCCTGCAGAAGGGGAAGGCAAGGCTAGCTCCCGCAGGTCACCTTTTCCACGGGCACACTCAGCCTACAGCCCTGGGGCTTCTCACAAGTCCGAAGAGGCACGGGTTACCCTGGCTTTCCTTCCCTGACTCAACTGCTCGAAGTAGGGTGTTGTGAATCATGCGAACTGCCTCAACCAAGGAACGCCGTAGGCTGCTCCTCTGGGCCTGTGGCTCTCTTCAAGAGCCTGCGGTGCCACAGGAAGTACGGGACCTCCGCTAGAGTAAGAAGGCAGGCCGACGTCCTCTAGGAGGCACGGTGACTTCAGGCAGGACGTCGCAGCCGGAATGCCAAGACGAGGGTTCCTCCGAGTGCAGCTCAGACTAGGGCAGCGCGTAGGACTTCCAGGCCGTGTGGGACGTGCCAGAACGGCCTTCGTGAACGTGTGCGCGGGCTGAGGAAACTGAGCTGCTCCAAAAGGGAGGGCCGGGCGTTTCCCTACACCCGGCATGCACAGAGGGGGCTCTAACGGGCTACGGGTCTGGGCGTTGCTTAGCAGGCCCAGGTGCGCCTGGGGGTACTCAAGGGGTCCTGCCGGGAACAGGGCGCCCAGGCTAGCCTCCTAGGTGTCCAGAGAGCTGTGCTGCCCTTCAAGGAAGGCAGAGCAGAGGCCACCGCCTCATGGAAGCGGCTGCGCGCCCCTGCTTCTGCACGGCAAGTCAGGCCCTTACTTCCAGGCATGTGTTCATGCTGGGTGTGCCTGTAGCGACATCGCCTGGCAGGATTCTGACTTCCTCCTCGGGCAGAGTGACTCCAAGTGCGAGGGCCTCGAAGTATTCCAAGCGCAGTGTTCTCTCGTGGCAGCTCACCCGAGGACCCTGACAAAGTCTCTCTGTGCACTTCGGGCTCAGCAGCAGTGCTGTCCTGAGGCCGCTCGAGGACGCTGGAAACGGAGCTCTCCTCAAGGGGCGTACAGTGTGTTGCCCATCACTGGGCACGCACAGAGGGCCTCCGAGGGACCCACCAGTGGGCCTCGAGGTTGCTCAGCCGGCCCACAGGGCTCTGGAGGTACTCAGTGAACTTGGGGGGAAAACGAGGCCTACCCGAGAGGCCTAGGAGGCCTCAGACCGCTACTTCCTTGAAAAGGAAGCACACAAGCGACTAAGAACGCGTGGAAAGCAGCTGCACGCCTCCCTCTCTGCACGGCTACCACGGGCCTAACCTGGAGGCAAGTTTTCACGTTGAGATTCCCTTTAGCTCTAGAGCTTGTCGGGCCGACCACCACCGCGGCCATGCAAGCCCCTGGTTTAGACGGAGCACACTCACTTTCTCCCCAGAAGCATTCCTACGGGGTTTACAGGCCTCTCAAGAGCCGGGAACGGCAGGCAGCGTTCCGCGCAGCGTGAACGCTGCCGGCAGAAGGGGAAGGCAAGGCTAGCTCCCGCAGGTCACCTTTTCCACGGGCACACTCAGCCTACAGCCCTGGGGCTTCTCACAAGTCCGAAGAGGCACGGGTTACCCTGGCTTTCCTTCCCTGACTCAACTGCTCGAAGTAGGGTGTTGTGAATCATGCGAACTGCCTCAACCAAGGAACGCCGTAGGCTGCTCCTCTGGGCCTGTGGCTCTCTTCAAGAGCCTGCGGTGCCACAGGAAGTACGGGACCTCCGCTAGAGTAAGAAGGCAGGCCGACGTCCTCTAGGAGGCACGGTGACTTCAGGCAGGACGTCGCAGCCGGAATGCCAAGACGAGGGTTCCTCCGAGTGCAGCTCAGACTAGGGCAGCGCGTAGGACTGCCAGGCCGTGTGGGACGTGCCAGAACGGCCTTCGTGAACGTGTGCGCGGGCTGAGGAAACTGAGCTGCTCCAAAAGGGAGGGCCGGGCGTTTCCCTACACCCGGCATGCACAGAGGGGGCTCTAACGGGCTACGGGTCTGGGCGTTGCTTAGCAGGCCCAGGTGCGCCTGGGGGTACTCAAGGGGTCCTGCCGGGAACAGGGCGCCCAGGCTAGCCTCCTAGGTGTCCAGAGAGCTGTGCTGCCCTTCAAGGAAGGCAGAGCAGAGGCCACCGCCTCATGGAAGCGGCTGCGCGCCCCTGCTTCTGCACGGCAAGTCAGGCCCTTACTTCCAGGCATGTGTTCATGCTGGGTGTGCCTGTAGCGACATCGCCTGGCAGGATTCTGACTTCCTCCTCGGGCAGAGTGACTCCAAGTGCGAGGGCCTCGAAGTATTCCAAGCGCAGTGTTCTCTCGTGGCAGCTCACCCGAGGACCCTGACAAAGTCTCTCTGTGCACTTCGGGCTCACCAGCAGTGCTGTCCTGAGGCCGCTCGAGGACGCTGGAAACGGAGCTCTCCTCAAGGGGCGTACAGTGTGTTGCCCATCACTGGGCACGCACAGAGGGCCTCCGAGGGACCCACCAGTGGGCCTCGAGGTTGCTCAGCCGGCCCACAGGGCTCTGGAGGTACTCAGTGAACTTGGGGGGAAAACGAGGCCTACCCGAGAGGCCTAGGAGGCCTCAGACCGCTACTTCCTTGAAAAGGAAGCACACAAGCGACTAAGAACGCGTGGAAAGCAGCTGCACGCCTCCCTCTCTGCACGGCTACCACGGGCCTAACCTGGAGGCAAGTTTTCACGTTGAGATTCCCTTTAGCTCTAGAGCTTGTCGGGCCGACCACCACCGCGGCCATGCAAGCCCCTGGTTTAGACGGAGCACACTCACTTTCTCCCCAGAAGCATTCCTACGGGGTTTACAGGCCTCTCAAGAGCCGGGAACGGCAGGCAGCGTTCCGCGCAGCGTGAACGCTGCCTGCAGAAGGGGAAGGCAAGGCTAGCTCCCGCAGGTCACCTTTTCCACGGGCACACTCAGCCTACAGCCCTGGGGCTTCTCACAAGTCCGAAGAGGCACGGGTTACCCTGGCTTTCCTTCCCTGACTCAACTGCTCGAAGTAGGGTGTTGTGAATCATGCGAACTGCCTCAACCAAGGAACGCCGTAGGCTGCTCCTCTGGGCCTGTGGCTCTCTTCAAGAGCCTGCGGTGCCACAGGAAGTACGGGACCTCCGCTAGAGTAAGAAGGCAGGCCGACGTCCTCTAGGAGGCACGGTGACTTCAGGCAGGACGTCGCAGCCGGAATGCCAAGACGAGGGTTCCTCCGAGTGCAGCTCAGACTAGGGCAGCGCGTAGGACTTCCAGGCCGTGTGGGACGTGCCAGAACGGCCTTCGTGAACGTGTGCGCGGGCTGAGGAAACTGAGCTGCTCCAAAAGGGAGGGCCGGGCGTTTCCCTACACCCGGCATGCACAGAGGGGGCTCTAACGGGCTACGGGTCTGGGCGTTGCTTAGCAGGCCCAGGTGCGCCTGGGGGTACTCAAGGGGTCCTGCCGGGAACAGGGCGCCCAGGCTAGCCTCCTAGGTGTCCAGAGAGCTGTGCTGCCCTTCAAGGAAGGCAGAGCAGAGGCCACCGCCTCATGGAAGCGGCTGCGCGCCCCTGCTTCTGCACGGCAAGTCAGGCCCTTACTTCCAGGCATGTGTTCATGCTGGGTGTGCCTGTAGCGACATCGCCTGGCAGGATTCTGACTTCCTCCTCGGGCAGAGTGACTCCAAGTGCGAGGGCCTCGAAGTATTCCAAGCGCAGTGTTCTCTCGTGGCAGCTCACCCGAGGACCCTGACAAAGTCTCTCTGTGCACTTCGGGCTCAGCAGCAGTGCTGTCCTGAGGCCGCTCGAGGACGCTGGAAACGGAGCTCTCCTCAAGGGGCGTACAGTGTGTTGCCCATCACTGGGCACGCACAGAGGGCCTCCGAGGGACCCACCAGTGGGCCTCGAGGTTGCTCAGCCGGCCCACAGGGCTCTGGAGGTACTCAGTGAACTTGGGGGGAAAACGAGGCCTACCCGAGAGGCCTAGGAGGCCTCAGACCGCTACTTCCTTGAAAAGGAAGCACACAAGCGACTAAGAACGCGTGGAAAGCAGCTGCACGCCTCCCTCTCTGCACGGCTACCACGGGCCTAACCTGGAGGCAAGTTTTCACGTTGAGATTCCCTTTAGCTCTAGAGCTTGTCGGGCCGACCACCACCGCGGCCATGCAAGCCCCTGGTTTAGACGGAGCACACTCACTTTCTCCCCAGAAGCATTCCTACGGGGTTTACAGGCCTCTCAAGAGCCGGGAACGGCAGGCAGCGTTCCGCGCAGCGTGAACGCTGCCGGCAGAAGGGGAAGGCAAGGCTAGCTCCCGCAGGTCACCTTTTCCACGGGCACACTCAGCCTACAGCCCTGGGGCTTCTCACAAGTCCGAAGAGGCACGGGTTACCCTGGCTTTCCTTCCCTGACTCAACTGCTCGAAGTAGGGTGTTGTGAATCATGCGAACTGCCTCAACCAAGGAACGCCGTAGGCTGCTCCTCTGGGCCTGTGGCTCTCTTCAAGAGCCTGCGGTGCCACAGGAAGTACGGGACCTCCGCTAGAGTAAGAAGGCAGGCCGACGTCCTCTAGGAGGCACGGTGACTTCAGGCAGGACGTCGCAGCCGGAATGCCAAGACGAGGGTTCCTCCGAGTGCAGCTCAGACTAGGGCAGCGCGTAGGACTGCCAGGCCGTGTGGGACGTGCCAGAACGGCCTTCGTGAACGTGTGCGCGGGCTGAGGAAACTGAGCTGCTCCAAAAGGGAGGGCCGGGCGTTTCCCTACACCCGGCATGCACAGAGGGGGCTCTAACGGGCTACGGGTCTGGGCGTTGCTTAGCAGGCCCAGGTGCGCCTGGGGGTACTCAAGGGGTCCTGCCGGGAACAGGGCGCCCAGGCTAGCCTCCTAGGTGTCCAGAGAGCTGTGCTGCCCTTCAAGGAAGGCAGAGCAGAGGCCACCGCCTCATGGAAGCGGCTGCGCGCCCCTGCTTCTGCACGGCAAGTCAGGCCCTTACTTCCAGGCATGTGTTCATGCTGGGTGTGCCTGTAGCGACATCGCCTGGCAGGATTCTGACTTCCTCCTCGGGCAGAGTGACTCCAAGTGCGAGGGCCTCGAAGTATTCCAAGCGCAGTGTTCTCTCGTGGCAGCTCACCCGAGGACCCTGACAAAGTCTCTCTGTGCACTTCGGGCTCAGCAGCAGTGCTGTCCTGAGGCCGCTCGAGGACGCTGGAAACGGAGCTCTCCTCAAGGGGCGTACAGTGTGTTGCCCATCACTGGGCACGCACAGAGGGCCTCCGAGGGACCCACCAGTGGGCCTCGAGGTTGCTCAGCCGGCCCACAGGGCTCTGGAGGTACTCAGTGAACTTGGGGGGAAAACGAGGCCTACCCGAGAGGCCTAGGAGGCCTCAGACCGCTACTTCCTTGAAAAGGAAGCACACAAGCGACTAAGAACGCGTGGAAAGCAGCTGCACGCCTCCCTCTCTGCACGGCTACCACGGGCCTAACCTGGAGGCAAGTTTTCACGTTGAGATTCCCTTTAGCTCTAGAGCTTGTCGGGCCGACCACCACCGCGGCCATGCAAGCCCCTGGTTTAGACGGAGCACACTCACTTTCTCCCCAGAAGCATTCCTACGGGGTTTACAGGCCTCTCAAGAGCCGGGAACGGCAGGCAGCGTTCCGCGCAGCGTGAACGCTGCCGGCAGAAGGGGAAGGCAAGGCTAGCTCCCGCAGGTCACCTTTTCCACGGGCACACTCAGCCTACAGCCCTGGGGCTTCTCACAAGTCCGAAGAGGCACGGGTTACCCTGGCTTTCCTTCCCTGACTCAACTGCTCGAAGTAGGGTGTTGTGAATCATGCGAACTGCCTCAACCAAGGAACGCCGTAGGCTGCTCCTCTGGGCCTGTGGCTCTCTTCAAGAGCCTGCGGTGCCACAGGAAGTACGGGACCTCCGCTAGAGTAAGAAGGCAGGCCGACGTCCTCTAGGAGGCACGGTGACTTCAGGCAGGACGTCGCAGCCGGAATGCCAAGACGAGGGTTCCTCCGAGTGCAGCTCAGACTAGGGCAGCGCGTAGGACTGCCAGGCCGTGTGGGACGTGCCAGAACGGCCTTCGTGAACGTGTGCGCGGGCTGAGGAAACTGAGCTGCTCCAAAAGGGAGGGCCGGGCGTTTCCCTACACCCGGCATGCACAGAGGGGGCTCTAACGGGCTACGGGTCTGGGCGTTGCTTAGCAGGCCCAGGTGCGCCTGGGGGTACTCAAGGGGTCCTGCCGGGAACAGGGCGCCCAGGCTAGCCTCCTAGGTGTCCAGAGAGCTGTGCTGCCCTTCAAGGAAGGCAGAGCAGAGGCCACCGCCTCATGGAAGCGGCTGCGCGCCCCTGCTTCTGCACGGCAAGTCAGGCCCTTACTTCCAGGCATGTGTTCATGCTGGGTGTGCCTGTAGCGACATCGCCTGGCAGGATTCTGACTTCCTCCTCGGGCAGAGTGACTCCAAGTGCGAGGGCCTCGAAGTATTCCAAGCGCAGTGTTCTCTCGTGGCAGCTCACCCGAGGACCCTGACAAAGTCTCTCTGTGCACTTCGGGCTCACCAGCAGTGCTGTCCTGAGGCCGCTCGAGGACGCTGGAAACGGAGCTCTCCTCAAGGGGCGTACAGTGTGTTGCCCATCACTGGGCACGCACAGAGGGCCTCCGAGGGACCCACCAGTGGGCCTCGAGGTTGCTCAGCCGGCCCACAGGGCTCTGGAGGTACTCAGTGAACTTGGGGGGAAAACGAGGCCTACCCGAGAGGCCTAGGAGGCCTCAGACCGCTACTTCCTTGAAAAGGAAGCACACAAGCGACTAAGAACGCGTGGAAAGCAGCTGCACGCCTCCCTCTCTGCACGGCTACCACGGGCCTAACCTGGAGGCAAGTTTTCACGTTGAGATTCCCTTTAGCTCTAGAGCTTGTCGGGCCGACCACCACCGCGGCCATGCAAGCCCCTGGTTTAGACGGAGCACACTCACTTTCTCCCCAGAAGCATTCCTACGGGGTTTACAGGCCTCTCAAGAGCCGGGAACGGCAGGCAGCGTTCCGCGCAGCGTGAACGCTGCCTGCAGAAGGGGAAGGCAAGGCTAGCTCCCGCAGGTCACCTTTTCCACGGGCACACTCAGCCTACAGCCCTGGGGCTTCTCACAAGTCCGAAGAGGCACGGGTTACCCTGGCTTTCCTTCCCTGACTCAACTGCTCGAAGTAGGGTGTTGTGAATCATGCGAACTGCCTCAACCAAGGAACGCCGTAGGCTGCTCCTCTGGGCCTGTGGCTCTCTTCAAGAGCCTGCGGTGCCACAGGAAGTACGGGACCTCCGCTAGAGTAAGAAGGCAGGCCGACGTCCTCTAGGAGGCACGGTGACTTCAGGCAGGACGTCGCAGCCGGAATGCCAAGACGAGGGTTCCTCCGAGTGCAGCTCAGACTAGGGCAGCGCGTAGGACTTCCAGGCCGTGTGGGACGTGCCAGAACGGCCTTCGTGAACGTGTGCGCGGGCTGAGGAAACTGAGCTGCTCCAAAAGGGAGGGCCGGGCGTTTCCCTACACCCGGCATGCACAGAGGGGGCTCTAACGGGCTACGGGTCTGGGCGTTGCTTAGCAGGCCCAGGTGCGCCTGGGGGTACTCAAGGGGTCCTGCCGGGAACAGGGCGCCCAGGCTAGCCTCCTAGGTGTCCAGAGAGCTGTGCTGCCCTTCAAGGAAGGCAGAGCAGAGGCCACCGCCTCATGGAAGCGGCTGCGCGCCCCTGCTTCTGCACGGCAAGTCAGGCCCTTACTTCCAGGCATGTGTTCATGCTGGGTGTGCCTGTAGCGACATCGCCTGGCAGGATTCTGACTTCCTCCTCGGGCAGAGTGACTCCAAGTGCGAGGGCCTCGAAGTATTCCAAGCGCAGTGTTCTCTCGTGGCAGCTCACCCGAGGACCCTGACAAAGTCTCTCTGTGCACTTCGGGCTCAGCAGCAGTGCTGTCCTGAGGCCGCTCGAGGACGCTGGAAACGGAGCTCTCCTCAAGGGGCGTACAGTGTGTTGCCCATCACTGGGCACGCACAGAGGGCCTCCGAGGGACCCACCAGTGGGCCTCGAGGTTGCTCAGCCGGCCCACAGGGCTCTGGAGGTACTCAATGAACTTGGGGGGAAAACGAGGCCTACCCGAGAGGCCTAGGAGGCCTCAGACCGCTACTTCCTTGAAAAGGAAGCACACAAGCGACTAAGAACGCGTGGAAAGCAGCTGCACGCCTCCCTCTCTGCACGGCTACCACGGGCCTAACCTGGAGGCAAGTTTTCACGTTGAGATTCCCTTTAGCTCTAGAGCTTGTCGGGCCGACCACCACCGCGGCCATGCAAGCCCCTGGTTTAGACGGAGCACACTCACTTTCTCCCCAGAAGCATTCCTACGGGGTTTACAGGCCTCTCAAGAGCCGGGAACGGCAGGCAGCGTTCCGCGCAGCGTGAACGCTGCCTGCAGAAGGGGAAGGCAAGGCTAGCTCCCGCAGGTCACCTTTTCCACGGGCACACTCAGCCTACAGCCCTGGGGCTTCTCACAAGTCCGAAGAGGCACGGGTTACCCTGGCTTTCCTTCCCTGACTCAACTGCTCGAAGTAGGGTGTTGTGAATCATGCGAACTGCCTCAACCAAGGAACGCCGTAGGCTGCTCCTCTGGGCCTGTGGCTCTCTTCAAGAGCCTGCGGTGCCACAGGAAGTACGGGACCTCCGCTAGAGTAAGAAGGCAGGCCGACGTCCTCTAGGAGGCACGGTGACTTCAGGCAGGACGTCGCAGCCGGAATGCCAAGACGAGGGTTCCTCCGAGTGCAGCTCAGACTAGGGCAGCGCGTAGGACTTCCAGGCCGTGTGGGACGTGCCAGAACGGCCTTCGTGAACGTGTGCGCGGGCTGAGGAAACTGAGCTGCTCCAAAAGGGAGGGCCGGGCGTTTCCCTACACCCGGCATGCACAGAGGGGGCTCTAACGGGCTACGGGTCTGGGCGTTGCTTAGCAGGCCCAGGTGCGCCTGGGGGTACTCAAGGGGTCCTGCCGGGAACAGGGCGCCCAGGCTAGCCTCCTAGGTGTCCAGAGAGCTGTGCTGCCCTTCAAGGAAGGCAGAGCAGAGGCCACCGCCTCATGGAAGCGGCTGCGCGCCCCTGCTTCTGCACGGCAAGTCAGGCCCTTACTTCCAGGCATGTGTTCATGCTGGGTGTGCCTGTAGCGACATCGCCTGGCAGGATTCTGACTTCCTCCTCGGGCAGAGTGACTCCAAGTGCGAGGGCCTCGAAGTATTCCAAGCGCAGTGTTCTCTCGTGGCAGCTCACCCGAGGACCCTGACAAAGTCTCTCTGTGCACTTCGGGCTCAGCAGCAGTGCTGTCCTGAGGCCGCTCGAGGACGCTGGAAACGGAGCTCTCCTCAAGGGGCGTACAGTGTGTTGCCCATCACTGGGCACGCACAGAGGGCCTCCGAGGGACCCACCAGTGGGCCTCGAGGTTGCTCAGCCGGCCCACAGGGCTCTGGAGGTACTCAGTGAACTTGGGGGGAAAACGAGGCCTACCCGAGAGGCCTAGGAGGCCTCAGACCGCTACTTCCTTGAAAAGGAAGCACACAAGCGACTAAGAACGCGTGGAAAGCAGCTGCACGCCTCCCTCTCTGCACGGCTACCACGGGCCTAACCTGGAGGCAAGTTTTCACGTTGAGATTCCCTTTAGCTCTAGAGCTTGTCGGGCCGACCACCACCGCGGCCATGCAAGCCCCTGGTTTAGACGGAGCACACTCACTTTCTCCCCAGAAGCATTCCTACGGGGTTTACAGGCCTCTCAAGAGCCGGGAACGGCAGGCAGCGTTCCGCGCAGCGTGAACGCTGCCTGCAGAAGGGGAAGGCAAGGCTAGCTCCCGCAGGTCACCTTTTCCACGGGCACACTCAGCCTACAGCCCTGGGGCTTCTCACAAGTCCGAAGAGGCACGGGTTACCCTGGCTTTCCTTCCCTGACTCAACTGCTCGAAGTAGGGTGTTGTGAATCATGCGAACTGCCTCAACCAAGGAACGCCGTAGGCTGCTCCTCTGGGCCTGTGGCTCTCTTCAAGAGCCTGCGGTGCCACAGGAAGTACGGGACCTCCGCTAGAGTAAGAAGGCAGGCCGACGTCCTCTAGGAGGCACGGTGACTTCAGGCAGGACGTCGCAGCCGGAATGCCAAGACGAGGGTTCCTCCGAGTGCAGCTCAGACTAGGGCAGCGCGTAGGACTTCCAGGCCGTGTGGGACGTGCCAGAACGGCCTTCGTGAACGTGTGCGCGGGCTGAGGAAACTGAGCTGCTCCAAAAGGGAGGGCCGGGCGTTTCCCTACACCCGGCATGCACAGAGGGGGCTCTAACGGGCTACGGGTCTGGGCGTTGCTTAGCAGGCCCAGGTGCGCCTGGGGGTACTCAAGGGGTCCTGCCGGGAACAGGGCGCCCAGGCTAGCCTCCTAGGTGTCCAGAGAGCTGTGCTGCCCTTCAAGGAAGGCAGAGCAGAGGCCACCGCCTCATGGAAGCGGCTGCGCGCCCCTGCTTCTGCACGGCAAGTCAGGCCCTTACTTCCAGGCATGTGTTCATGCTGGGTGTGCCTGTAGCGACATCGCCTGGCAGGATTCTGACTTCCTCCTCGGGCAGAGTGACTCCAAGTGCGAGGGCCTCGAAGTATTCCAAGCGCAGTGTTCTCTCGTGGCAGCTCACCCGAGGACCCTGACAAAGTCTCTCTGTGCACTTCGGGCTCAGCAGTAGTGCTGTCCTGAGGCCGCTCGAGGACGCTGGAAACGGAGCTCTCCTCAAGGGGCGTACAGTGTGTTGCCCATCACTGGGCACGCACAGAGGGCCTCCGAGGGACCCACCAGTGGGCCTCGAGGTTGCTCAGCCGGCCCACAGGGCTCTGGAGGTACTCAGTGAACTTGGGGGGAAAACGAGGCCTACCCGAGAGGCCTAGGAGGCCTCAGACCGCTACTTCCTTGAAAAGGAAGCACACAAGCGACTAAGAACGCGTGGAAAGCAGCTGCACGCCTCCCTCTCTGCACGGCTACCACGGGCCTAACCTGGAGGCAAGTTTTCACGTTGAGATTCCCTTTAGCTCTAGAGCTTGTCGGGCCGACCACCACCGCGGCCATGCAAGCCCCTGGTTTAGACGGAGCACACTCACTTTCTCCCCAGAAGCATTCCTACGGGGTTTACAGGCCTCTCAAGAGCCGGGAACGGCAGGCAGCGTTCCGCGCAGCGTGAACGCTGCCTGCAGAAGGGGAAGGCAAGGCTAGCTCCCGCAGGTCACCTTTTCCACGGGCACACTCAGCCTACAGCCCTGGGGCTTCTCACAAGTCCGAAGAGGCACGGGTTACCCTGGCTTTCCTTCCCTGACTCAACTGCTCGAAGTAGGGTGTTGTGAATCATGCGAACTGCCTCAACCAAGGAACGCCGTAGGCTGCTCCTCTGGGCCTGTGGCTCTCTTCAAGAGCCTGCGGTGCCACAGGAAGTACGGGACCTCCGCTAGAGTAAGAAGGCAGGCCGACGTCCTCTAGGAGGCACGGTGACTTCAGGCAGGACGTCGCAGCCGGAATGCCAAGACGAGGGTTCCTCCGAGTGCAGCTCAGACTAGGGCAGCGCGTAGGACTTCCAGGCCGTGTGGGACGTGCCAGAACGGCCTTCGTGAACGTGTGCGCGGGCTGAGGAAACTGAGCTGCTCCAAAAGGGAGGGCCGGGCGTTTCCCTACACCCGGCATGCACAGAGGGGGCTCTAACGGGCTACGGGTCTGGGCGTTGCTTAGCAGGCCCAGGTGCGCCTGGGGGTACTCAAGGGGTCCTGCCGGGAACAGGGCGCCCAGGCTAGCCTCCTAGGTGTCCAGAGAGCTGTGCTGCCCTTCAAGGAAGGCAGAGCAGAGGCCACCGCCTCATGGAAGCGGCTGCGCGCCCCTGCTTCTGCACGGCAAGTCAGGCCCTTACTTCCAGGCATGTGTTCATGCTGGGTGTGCCTGTAGCGACATCGCCTGGCAGGATTCTGACTTCCTCCTCGGGCAGAGTGACTCCAAGTGCGAGGGCCTCGAAGTATTCCAAGCGCAGTGTTCTCTCGTGGCAGCTCACCCGAGGACCCTGACAAAGTCTCTCTGTGCACTTCGGGCTCAGCAGCAGTGCTGTCCTGAGGCCGCTCGAGGACGCTGGAAACGGAGCTCTCCTCAAGGGGCGTACAGTGTGTTGCCCATCACTGGGCACGCACAGAGGGCCTCCGAGGGACCCACCAGTGGGCCTCGAGGTTGCTCAGCCGGCCCACAGGGCTCTGGAGGTACTCAGTGAACTTGGGGGGAAAACGAGGCCTACCCGAGAGGCCTAGGAGGCCTCAGACCGCTACTTCCTTGAAAAGGAAGCACACAAGCGACTAAGAACGCGTGGAAAGCAGCTGCACGCCTCCCTCTCTGCACGGCTACCACGGGCCTAACCTGGAGGCAAGTTTTCACGTTGAGATTCCCTTTAGCTCTAGAGCTTGTCGGGCCGACCACCACCGCGGCCATGCAAGCCCCTGGTTTAGACGGAGCACACTCACTTTCTCCCCAGAAGCATTCCTACGGGGTTTACAGGCCTCTCAAGAGCCGGGAACGGCAGGCAGCGTTCCGCGCAGCGTGAACGCTGCCTGCAGAAGGGGAAGGCAAGGCTAGCTCCCGCAGGTCACCTTTTCCACGGGCACACTCAGCCTACAGCCCTGGGGCTTCTCACAAGTCCGAAGAGGCACGGGTTACCCTGGCTTTCCTTCCCTGACTCAACTGCTCGAAGTAGGGTGTTGTGAATCATGCGAACTGCCTCAACCAAGGAACGCCGTAGGCTGCTCCTCTGGGCCTGTGGCTCTCTTCAAGAGCCTGCGGTGCCACAGGAAGTACGGGACCTCCGCTAGAGTAAGAAGGCAGGCCGACGTCCTCTAGGAGGCACGGTGACTTCAGGCAGGACGTCGCAGCCGGAATGCCAAGACGAGGGTTCCTCCGAGTGCAGCTCAGACTAGGGCAGCGCGTAGGACTTCCAGGCCGTGTGGGACGTGCCAGAACGGCCTTCGTGAACGTGTGCGCGGGCTGAGGAAACTGAGCTGCTCCAAAAGGGAGGGCCGGGCGTTTCCCTACACCCGGCATGCACAGAGGGGGCTCTAACGGGCTACGGGTCTGGGCGTTGCTTAGCAGGCCCAGGTGCGCCTGGGGGTACTCAAGGGGTCCTGCCGGGAACAGGGCGCCCAGGCTAGCCTCCTAGGTGTCCAGAGAGCTGTGCTGCCCTTCAAGGAAGGCAGAGCAGAGGCCACCGCCTCATGGAAGCGGCTGCGCGCCCCTGCTTCTGCACGGCAAGTCAGGCCCTTACTTCCAGGCATGTGTTCATGCTGGGTGTGCCTGTAGCGACATCGCCTGGCAGGATTCTGACTTCCTCCTCGGGCAGAGTGACTCCAAGTGCGAGGGCCTCGAAGTATTCCAAGCGCAGTGTTCTCTCGTGGCAGCTCACCCGAGGACCCTGACAAAGTCTCTCTGTGCACTTCGGGCTCACCAGCAGTGCTGTCCTGAGGCCGCTCGAGGACGCTGGAAACGGAGCTCTCCTCAAGGGGCGTACAGTGTGTTGCCCATCACTGGGCACGCACAGAGGGCCTCCGAGGGACCCACCAGTGGGCCTCGAGGTTGCTCAGCCGGCCCACAGGGCTCTGGAGGTACTCAGTGAACTTGGGGGGAAAACGAGGCCTACCCGAGAGGCCTAGGAGGCCTCAGACCGCTACTTCCTTGAAAAGGAAGCACACAAGCGACTAAGAACGCGTGGAAAGCAGCTGCACGCCTCCCTCTCTGCACGGCTACCACGGGCCTAACCTGGAGGCAAGTTTTCACGTTGAGATTCCCTTTAGCTCTAGAGCTTGTCGGGCCGACCACCACCGCGGCCATGCAAGCCCCTGGTTTAGACGGAGCACACTCACTTTCTCCCCAGAAGCATTCCTACGGGGTTTACAGGCCTCTCAAGAGCCGGGAACGGCAGGCAGCGTTCCGCGCAGCGTGAACGCTGCCTGCAGAAGGGGAAGGCAAGGCTAGCTCCCGCAGGTCACCTTTTCCACGGGCACACTCAGCCTACAGCCCTGGGGCTTCTCACAAGTCCGAAGAGGCACGGGTTACCCTGGCTTTCCTTCCCTGACTCAACTGCTCGAAGTAGGGTGTTGTGAATCATGCGAACTGCCTCAACCAAGGAACGCCGTAGGCTGCTCCTCTGGGCCTGTGGCTCTCTTCAAGAGCCTGCGGTGCCACAGGAAGTACGGGACCTCCGCTAGAGTAAGAAGGCAGGCCGACGTCCTCTAGGAGGCACGGTGACTTCAGGCAGGACGTCGCAGCCGGAATGCCAAGACGAGGGTTCCTCCGAGTGCAGCTCAGACTAGGGCAGCGCGTAGGACTTCCAGGCCGTGTGGGACGTGCCAGAACGGCCTTCGTGAACGTGTGCGCGGGCTGAGGAAACTGAGCTGCTCCAAAAGGGAGGGCCGGGCGTTTCCCTACACCCGGCATGCACAGAGGGGGCTCTAACGGGCTACGGGTCTGGGCGTTGCTTAGCAGGCCCAGGTGCGCCTGGGGGTACTCAAGGGGTCCTGCCGGGAACAGGGCGCCCAGGCTAGCCTCCTAGGTGTCCAGAGAGCTGTGCTGCCCTTCAAGGAAGGCAGAGCAGAGGCCACCGCCTCATGGAAGCGGCTGCGCGCCCCTGCTTCTGCACGGCAAGTCAGGCCCTTACTTCCAGGCATGTGTTCATGCTGGGTGTGCCTGTAGCGACATCGCCTGGCAGGATTCTGACTTCCTCCTCGGGCAGAGTGACTCCAAGTGCGAGGGCCTCGAAGTATTCCAAGCGCAGTGTTCTCTCGTGGCAGCTCACCCGAGGACCCTGACAAAGTCTCTCTGTGCACTTCGGGCTCACCAGCAGTGCTGTCCTGAGGCCGCTCGAGGACGCTGGAAACGGAGCTCTCCTCAAGGGGCGTACAGTGTGTTGCCCATCACTGGGCACGCACAGAGGGCCTCCGAGGGACCCACCAGTGGGCCTCGAGGTTGCTCAGCCGGCCCACAGGGCTCTGGAGGTACTCAGTGAACTTGGGGGGAAAACGAGGCCTACCCGAGAGGCCTAGGAGGCCTCAGACCGCTACTTCCTTGAAAAGGAAGCACACAAGCGACTAAGAACGCGTGGAAAGCAGCTGCACGCCTCCCTCTCTGCACGGCTACCACGGGCCTAACCTGGAGGCAAGTTTTCACGTTGAGATTCCCTTTAGCTCTAGAGCTTGTCGGGCCGACCACCACCGCGGCCATGCAAGCCCCTGGTTTAGACGGAGCACACTCACTTTCTCCCCAGAAGCATTCCTACGGGGTTTACAGGCCTCTCAAGAGCCGGGAACGGCAGGCAGCGTTCCGCGCAGCGTGAACGCTGCCTGCAGAAGGGGAAGGCAAGGCTAGCTCCCGCAGGTCACCTTTTCCACGGGCACACTCAGCCTACAGCCCTGGGGCTTCTCACAAGTCCGAAGAGGCACGGGTTACCCTGGCTTTCCTTCCCTGACTCAACTGCTCGAAGTAGGGTGTTGTGAATCATGCGAACTGCCTCAACCAAGGAACGCCGTAGGCTGCTCCTCTGGGCCTGTGGCTCTCTTCAAGAGCCTGCGGTGCCACAGGAAGTACGGGACCTCCGCTAGAGTAAGAAGGCAGGCCGACGTCCTCTAGGAGGCACGGTGACTTCAGGCAGGACGTCGCAGCCGGAATGCCAAGACGAGGGTTCCTCCGAGTGCAGCTCAGACTAGGGCAGCGCGTAGGACTTCCAGGCCGTGTGGGACGTGCCAGAACGGCCTTCGTGAACGTGTGCGCGGGCTGAGGAAACTGAGCTGCTCCAAAAGGGAGGGCCGGGCGTTTCCCTACACCCGGCATGCACAGAGGGGGCTCTAACGGGCTACGGGTCTGGGCGTTGCTTAGCAGGCCCAGGTGCGCCTGGGGGTACTCAAGGGGTCCTGCCGGGAACAGGGCGCCCAGGCTAGCCTCCTAGGTGTCCAGAGAGCTGTGCTGCCCTTCAAGGAAGGCAGAGCAGAGGCCACCGCCTCATGGAAGCGGCTGCGCGCCCCTGCTTCTGCACGGCAAGTCAGGCCCTTACTTCCAGGCATGTGTTCATGCTGGGTGTGCCTGTAGCGACATCGCCTGGCAGGATTCTGACTTCCTCCTCGGGCAGAGTGACTCCAAGTGCGAGGGCCTCGAAGTATTCCAAGCGCAGTGTTCTCTCGTGGCAGCTCACCCGAGGACCCTGACAAAGTCTCTCTGTGCACTTCGGGCTCACCAGCAGTGCTGTCCTGAGGCCGCTCGAGGACGCTGGAAACGGAGCTCTCCTCAAGGGGCGTACAGTGTGTTGCCCATCACTGGGCACGCACAGAGGGCCTCCGAGGGACCCACCAGTGGGCCTCGAGGTTGCTCAGCCGGCCCACAGGGCTCTGGAGGTACTCAGTGAACTTGGGGGGAAAACGAGGCCTACCCGAGAGGCCTAGGAGGCCTCAGACCGCTACTTCCTTGAAAAGGAAGCACACAAGCGACTAAGAACGCGTGGAAAGCAGCTGCACGCCTCCCTCTCTGCACGGCTACCACGGGCCTAACCTGGAGGCAAGTTTTCACGTTGAGATTCCCTTTAGCTCTAGAGCTTGTCGGGCCGACCACCACCGCGGCCATGCAAGCCCCTGGTTTAGACGGAGCACACTCACTTTCTCCCCAGGAGCATTCCTACGGGGTTTACAGGCCTCTCAAGAGCCGGGAACGGCAGGCAGCGTTCCGCGCAGCGTGAACGCTGCCTGCAGAAGGGGAAGGCAAGGCTAGCTCCCGCAGGTCACCTTTTCCACGGGCACACTCAGCCTACAGCCCTGGGGCTTCTCACAAGTCCGAAGAGGCACGGGTTACCCTGGCTTTCCTTCCCTGACTCAACTGCTCGAAGTAGGGTGTTGTGAATCATGCGAACTGCCTCAACCAAGGAACGCCGTAGGCTGCTCCTCTGGGCCTGTGGCTCTCTTCAAGAGCCTGCGGTGCCACAGGAAGTACGGGACCTCCGCTAGAGTAAGAAGGCAGGCCGACGTCCTCTAGGAGGCACGGTGACTTCAGGCAGGACGTCGCAGCCGGAATGCCAAGACGAGGGTTCCTCCGAGTGCAGCTCAGACTAGGGCAGCGCGTAGGACTTCCAGGCCGTGTGGGACGTGCCAGAACGGCCTTCGTGAACGTGTGCGCGGGCTGAGGAAACTGAGCTGCTCCAAAAGGGAGGGCCGGGCGTTTCCCTACACCCGGCATGCACAGAGGGGGCTCTAACGGGCTACGGGTCTGGGCGTTGCTTAGCAGGCCCAGGTGCGCCTGGGGGTACTCAAGGGGTCCTGCCGGGAACAGGGCGCCCAGGCTAGCCTCCTAGGTGTCCAGAGAGCTGTGCTGCCCTTCAAGGAAGGCAGAGCAGAGGCCACCGCCTCATGGAAGCGGCTGCGCGCCCCTGCTTCTGCACGGCAAGTCAGGCCCTTACTTCCAGGCATGTGTTCATGCTGGGTGTGCCTGTAGCGACATCGCCTGGCAGGATTCTGACTTCCTCCTCGGGCAGAGTGACTCCAAGTGCGAGGGCCTCGAAGTATTCCAAGCGCAGTGTTCTCTCGTGGCAGCTCACCCGAGGACCCTGACAAAGTCTCTCTGTGCACTTCGGGCTCACCAGCAGTGCTGTCCTGAGGCCGCTCGAGGACGCTGGAAACGGAGCTCTCCTCAAGGGGCGTACAGTGTGTTGCCCATCACTGGGCACGCACAGAGGGCCTCCGAGGGACCCACCAGTGGGCCTCGAGGTTGCTCAGCCGGCCCACAGGGCTCTGGAGGTACTCAGTGAACTTGGGGGGAAAACGAGGCCTACCCGAGAGGCCTAGGAGGCCTCAGACCGGTACTTCCTTGAAAAGGAAGCACACAAGCGACTAAGAACGCGTGGAAAGCAGCTGCACGCCTCCCTCTCTGCACGGCTACCACGGGCCTAACCTGGAGGCAAGTTTTCACGTTGAGATTCCCTTTAGCTCTAGAGCTTGTCGGGCCGACCACCACCGCGGCCATGCAAGCCCCTGGTTTAGACGGAGCACACTCACTTTCTCCCCAGAAGCATTCCTACGGGGTTTACAGGCCTCTCAAGAGCCGGGAACGGCAGGCAGCGTTCCGCGCAGCGTGAACGCTGCCTGCAGAAGGGGAAGGCAAGGCTAGCTCCCGCAGGTCACCTTTTCCACGGGCACACTCAGCCTACAGCCCTGGGGCTTCTCACAAGTCCGAAGAGGCACGGGTTACCCTGGCTTTCCTTCCCTGACTCAACTGCTCGAAGTAGGGTGTTGTGAATCATGCGAACTGCCTCAACCAAGGAACGCCGTAGGCTGCTCCTCTGGGCCTGTGGCTCTCTTCAAGAGCCTGCGGTGCCACAGGAAGTACGGGACCTCCGCTAGAGTAAGAAGGCAGGCCGACGTCCTCTAGGAGGCACGGTGACTTCAGGCAGGACGTCGCAGCCGGAATGCCAAGACGAGGGTTCCTCCGAGTGCAGCTCAGACTAGGGCAGCGCGTAGGACTTCCAGGCCGTGTGGGACGTGCCAGAACGGCCTTCGTGAACGTGTGCGCGGGCTGAGGAAACTGAGCTGCTCCA
This sequence comes from Phocoena phocoena, assembly GCF_963924675.1. Taxonomy (NCBI): domain Eukaryota; kingdom Metazoa; phylum Chordata; class Mammalia; order Artiodactyla; family Phocoenidae; genus Phocoena; species Phocoena phocoena. Next base: position 22,790 of record NW_027077737.1, read on the forward strand.
AAAGGGAGGGCCGGGCGTTTCCCTACACCCGGCATGCACAGAGGGGGCTCTAACGGGCTACGGGTCTGGGCGTTGCTTAGCAGGCCCAGGTGCGCCTGGGGGTACTCAAGGGGTCCTGCCGGGAACAGGGCGCCCAGGCTAGCCTCCTAGGTGTCCAGAGAGCTGTGCTGCCCTTCAAGGAAGGCAGAGCAGAGGCCACCGCCTCATGGAAGCGGCTGCGCGCCCCTGCTTCTGCACGGCAAGTCAGGCCCTTACTTCCAGGCATGTGTTCATGCTGGGTGTGCCTGTAGCGACATCGCCTGGCAGGATTCTGACTTCCTCCTCGGGCAGAGTGACTCCAAGTGCGAGGGCCTCGAAGTATTCCAAGCGCAGTGTTCTCTCGTGGCAGCTCACCCGAGGACCCTGACAAAGTCTCTCTGTGCACTTCGGGCTCACCAGCAGTGCTGTCCTGAGGCCGCTCGAGGACGCTGGAAACGGAGCTCTCCTCAAGGGGCGTACAGTGTGTTGCCCATCACTGGGCACGCACAGAGGGCCTCCGAGGGACCCACCAGTGGGCCTCGAGGTTGCTCAGCCGGCCCACAGGGCTCTGGAGGTACTCAGTGAACTTGGGGGGAAAACGAGGCCTACCCGAGAGGCCTAGGAGGCCTCAGACCGCTACTTCCTTGAAAAGGAAGCACACAAGCGACTAAGAACGCGTGGAAAGCAGCTGCACGCCTCCCTCTCTGCACGGCTACCACGGGCCTAACCTGGAGGCAAGTTTTCACGTTGAGATTCCCTTTAGCTCTAGAGCTTGTCGGGCCGACCACCACCGCGGCCATGCAAGCCCCTGGTTTAGACGGAGCACACTCACTTTCTCCCCAGGAGCATTCCTACGGGGTTTACAGGCCTCTCAAGAGCCGGGAACGGCAGGCAGCGTTCCGCGCAGCGTGAACGCTGCCTGCAGAAGGGGAAGGCAAGGCTAGCTCCCGCAGGTCACCTTTTCCACGGGCACACTCAGCCTACAGCCCTGGGGCTTCTCACAAGTCCGAAGAGGCACGGGTTACCCTGGCTTTCCTTCCCTGACTCAACTGCTCGAAGTAGGGTGTTGTGAATCATGCGAACTGCCTCAACCAAGGAACGCCGTAGGCTGCTCCTCTGGGCCTGTGGCTCTCTTCAAGAGCCTGCGGTGCCACAGGAAGTACGGGACCTCCGCTAGAGTAAGAAGGCAGGCCGACGTCCTCTAGGAGGCACGGTGACTTCAGGCAGGACGTCGCAGCCGGAATGCCAAGACGAGGGTTCCTCCGAGTGCAGCTCAGACTAGGGCAGCGCGTAGGACTTCCAGGCCGTGTGGGACGTGCCAGAACGGCCTTCGTGAACGTGTGCGCGGGCTGAGGAAACTGAGCTGCTCCAAAAGGGAGGGCCGGGCGTTTCCCTACACCCGGCATGCACAGAGGGGGCTCTAACGGGCTACGGGTCTGGGCGTTGCTTAGCAGGCCCAGGTGCGCCTGGGGGTACTCAAGGGGTCCTGCCGGGAACAGGGCGCCCAGGCTAGCCTCCTAGGTGTCCAGAGAGCTGTGCTGCCCTTCAAGGAAGGCAGAGCAGAGGCCACCGCCTCATGGAAGCGGCTGCGCGCCCCTGCTTCTGCACGGCAAGTCAGGCCCTTACTTCCAGGCATGTGTTCATGCTGGGTGTGCCTGTAGCGACATCGCCTGGCAGGATTCTGACTTCCTCCTCGGGCAGAGTGACTCCAAGTGCGAGGGCCTCGAAGTATTCCAAGCGCAGTGTTCTCTCGTGGCAGCTCACCCGAGGACCCTGACAAAGTCTCTCTGTGCACTTCGGGCTCACCAGCAGTGCTGTCCTGAGGCCGCTCGAGGACGCTGGAAACGGAGCTCTCCTCAAGGGGCGTACAGTGTGTTGCCCATCACTGGGCACGCACAGAGGGCCTCCGAGGGACCCACCAGTGGGCCTCGAGGTTGCTCAGCCGGCCCACAGGGCTCTGGAGGTACTCAGTGAACTTGGGGGGAAAACGAGGCCTACCCGAGAGGCCTAGGAGGCCTCAGACCGCTACTTCCTTGAAAAGGAAGCACACAAGCGACTAAGAACGCGTGGAAAGCAGCTGCACGCCTCCCTCTCTGCACGGCTACCACGGGCCTAACCTGGAGGCAAGTTTTCACGTTGAGATTCCCTTTAGCTCTAGAGCTTGTCGGGCCGACCACCACCGCGGCCATGCAAGCCCCTGGTTTAGACGGAGCACACTCACTTTCTCCCCAGGAGCATTCCTACGGGGTTTACAGGCCTCTCAAGAGCCGGGAACGGCAGGCAGCGTTCCGCGCAGCGTGAACGCTGCCTGCAGAAGGGGAAGGCAAGGCTAGCTCCCGCAGGTCACCTTTTCCACGGGCACACTCAGCCTACAGCCCTGGGGCTTCTCACAAGTCCGAAGAGGCACGGGTTACCCTGGCTTTCCTTCCCTGACTCAACTGCTCGAAGTAGGGTGTTGTGAATCATGCGAACTGCCTCAACCAAGGAACGCCGTAGGCTGCTCCTCTGGGCCTGTGGCTCTCTTCAAGAGCCTGCGGTGCCACAGGAAGTACGGGACCTCCGCTAGAGTAAGAAGGCAGGCCGACGTCCTCTAGGAGGCACGGTGACTTCAGGCAGGACGTCGCAGCCGGAATGCCAAGACGAGGGTTCCTCCGAGTGCAGCTCAGACTAGGGCAGCGCGTAGGACTTCCAGGCCGTGTGGGACGTGCCAGAACGGCCTTCGTGAACGTGTGCGCGGGCTGAGGAAACTGAGCTGCTCCAAAAGGGAGGGCCGGGCGTTTCCCTACACCCGGCATGCACAGAGGGGGCTCTAACGGGCTACGGGTCTGGGCGTTGCTTAGCAGGCCCAGGTGCGCCTGGGGGTACTCAAGGGGTCCTGCCGGGAACAGGGCGCCCAGGCTAGCCTCCTAGGTGTCCAGAGAGCTGTGCTGCCCTTCAAGGAAGGCAGAGCAGAGGCCACCGCCTCATGGAAGCGGCTGCGCGCCCCTGCTTCTGCACGGCAAGTCAGGCCCTTACTTCCAGGCATGTGTTCATGCTGGGTGTGCCTGTAGCGACATCGCCTGGCAGGATTCTGACTTCCTCCTCGGGCAGAGTGACTCCAAGTGCGAGGGCCTCGAAGTATTCCAAGCGCAGTGTTCTCTCGTGGCAGCTCACCCGAGGACCCTGACAAAGTCTCTCTGTGCACTTCGGGCTCACCAGCAGTGCTGTCCTGAGGCCGCTCGAGGACGCTGGAAACGGAGCTCTCCTCAAGGGGCGTACAGTGTGTTGCCCATCACTGGGCACGCACAGAGGGCCTCCGAGGGACCCACCAGTGGGCCTCGAGGTTGCTCAGCCGGCCCACAGGGCTCTGGAGGTACTCAGTGAACTTGGGGGGAAAACGAGGCCTACCCGAGAGGCCTAGGAGGCCTCAGACCGCTACTTCCTTGAAAAGGAAGCACACAAGCGACTAAGAACGCGTGGAAAGCAGCTGCACGCCTCCCTCTCTGCACGGCTACCACGGGCCTAACCTGGAGGCAAGTTTTCACGTTGAGATTCCCTTTAGCTCTAGAGCTTGTCGGGCCGACCACCACCGCGGCCATGCAAGCCCCTGGTTTAGACGGAGCACACTCACTTTCTCCCCAGGAGCATTCCTACGGGGTATACAGGCCTCTCAAGAGCCGGGAACGGCAGGCAGCGTTCCGCGCAGCGTGAACGCTGCCTGCAGAAGGGGAAGGCAAGGCTAGCTCCCGCAGGTCACCTTTTCCACGGGCACACTCAGCCTACAGCCCTGGGGCTTCTCACAAGTCCGAAGAGGCACGGGTTACCCTGGCTTTCCTTCCCTGACTCAACTGCTCGAAGTAGGGTGTTGTGAATCATGCGAACTGCCTCAACCAAGGAACGCCGTAGGCTGCTCCTCTGGGCCTGTGGCTCTCTTCAAGAGCCTGCGGTGCCACAGGAAGTACGGGACCTCCGCTAGAGTAAGAAGGCAAGCCGACGTCCTCTAGGAGGCACGGTGACTTCAGGCAGGACGTCGCAGCCGGAATGCCAAGACGAGGGTTCCTCCGAGTGCAGCTCAGACTAGGGCAGCGCGTAGGACTTCCAGGCCGTGTGGGACGTGCCAGAACGGCCTTCGTGAACGTGTGCGCGGGCTGAGGAAACTGAGCTGCTCCAAAAGGGAGGGCCGGGCGTTTCCCTACACCCGGCATGCACAGAGGGGGCTCTAACGGGCTACGGGTCTGGGCGTTGCTTAGCAGGCCCAGGTGCGCCTGGGGGTACTCAAGGGGTCCTGCCGGGAACAGGGCGCCCAGGCTAGCCTCCTAGGTGTCCAGAGAGCTGTGCTGCCCTTCAAGGAAGGCAGAGCAGAGGCCACCGCCTCATGGAAGCGGCTGCGCGCCCCTGCTTCTGCACGGCCAGTCAGGCCCTTACTTCCAGGCATGTGTTCATGCTGGGTGTGCCTGTAGCGACATAGCCTGGCAGGATTCTGACTTCCTCCTCGGGCAGAGTGACTCCAAGTGCGAGGGCCTCGAAGTATTCCAAGCGCAGTGTTCTCTCGTGGCAGCTCACCCGAGGACCCTGACAAAGTCTCTCTGTGCACTTCGGGCTCACCAGCAGTGCTGTCCTGAGGCCGCTCGAGGACGCTGGAAACGGAGCTCTCCTCAAGGGGCGTACAGTGTGTTGCCCATCACTGGGCACGCACAGAGGGCCTCCGAGGGACCCACCAGTGGGCCTCGAGATTGCTCAGCCGGCCCACAGGGCTCTGGAGGTACTCAGTGAACTTGGGGGGAAAACGAGGCCTACCCGAGAGGCCTAGGAGGCCTCAGACCGCTACTTCCTTGAAAAGGAAGCACACAAGCGACTAAGAACGCGTGGAAAGCAGCTGCACGCCTCCCTCTCTGCACGGCTACCACGGGCCTAACCTGGAGGCAAGTTTTCACGTTGAGATTCCCTTTAGCTCTAGAGCTTGTCGGGCCGACCACCACCGCGGCCATGCAAGCCCCTGGTTTAGACGGAGCACACTCACTTTCTCCCCAGGAGCATTCCTACGGGGTTTACAGGCCTCTCAAGAGCCGGGAACGGCAGGCAGCGTTCCGCGCAGCGTGAACGCTGCCTGCAGAAGGGGAAGGCAAGGCTAGCTCCCGCAGGTCACCTTTTCCACGGGCACACTCAGCCTACAGCCCTGGGGCTTCTCACAAGTCCGAAGAGGCACGGGTTACCCTGGCTTTCCTTCCCTGACTCAACTGCTCGAAGTAGGGTGTTGTGAATCATGCGAACTGCCTCAACCAAGGAACGCCGTAGGCTGCTCCTCTGGGCCTGTGGCTCTCTTCAAGAGCCTGCGGTGCCACAGGAAGTACGGGACCTCCGCTAGAGTAAGAAGGCAGGCCGACGTCCTCTAGGAGGCACGGTGACTTCAGGCAGGACGTCGCAGCCGGAATGCCAAGACGAGGGTTCCTCCGAGTGCAGCTCAGACTAGGGCAGCGCGTAGGACTTCCAGGCCGTGTGGGACGTGCCAGAACGGCCTTCGTGAACGTGTGCGCGGGCTGAGGAAACTGAGCTGCTCCAAAAGGGAGGGCCGGGCGTTTCCCTACACCCGGCATGCACAGAGGGGGCTCTAACGGGCTACGGGTCTGGGCGTTGCTTAGCAGGCCCAGGTGCGCCTGGGGGTACTCAAGGGGTCCTGCCGGGAACAGGGCGCCCAGGCTAGCCTCCTAGGTGTCCAGAGAGCTGTGCTGCCCTTCAAGGAAGGCAGAGCAGAGGCCACCGCCTCATGGAAGCGGCTGCGCGCCCCTGCTTCTGCACGGCAAGTCAGGCCCTTACTTCCAGGCATGTGTTCATGCTGGGTGTGCCTGTAGCGACATCGCCTGGCAGGATTCTGACTTCCTCCTCGGGCAGAGTGACTCCAAGTGCGAGGGCCTCGAAGTATTCCAAGCGCAGTGTTCTCTCGTGGCAGCTCACCCGAGGACCCTGACAAAGTCTCTCTGTGCACTTCGGGCTCACCAGCAGTGCTGTCCTGAGGCCGCTCGAGGACGCTGGAAACGGAGCTCTCCTCAAGGGGCGTACAGTGTGTTGCCCATCACTGGGCACGCACAGAGGGCCTCCGAGGGACCCACCAGTGGGCCTCGAGGTTGCTCAGCCGGCCCACAGGGCTCTGGAGGTACTCAGTGAACTTGGGGGGAAAACGAGGCCTACCCGAGAGGCCTAGGAGGCCTCAGACCGCTACTTCCTTGAAAAGGAAGCACACAAGCGACTAAGAACGCGTGGAAAGCAGCTGCACGCCTCCCTCTCTGCACGGCTACCACGGGCCTAACCTGGAGGCAAGTTTTCACGTTGAGATTCCCTTTAGCTCTAGAGCTTGTCGGGCCGACCACCACCGCGGCCATGCAAGCCCCTGGTTTAGACGGAGCACACTCACTTTCTCCCCAGGAGCATTCCTACGGGGTTTACAGGCCTCTCAAGAGCCGGGAACGGCAGGCAGCGTTCCGCGCAGCGTGAACGCTGCCTGCAGAAGGGGAAGGCAAGGCTAGCTCCCGCAGGTCACCTTTTCCACGGGCACACTCAGCCTACAGCCCTGGGGCTTCTCACAAGTCCGAAGAGGCACGGGTTACCCTGGCTTTCCTTCCCTGACTCAACTGCTCGAAGTAGGGTGTTGTGAATCATGCGAACTGCCTCAACCAAGGAACGCCGTAGGCTGCTCCTCTGGGCCTGTGGCTCTCTTCAAGAGCCTGCGGTGCCACAGGAAGTACGGGACCTCCGCTAGAGTAAGAAGGCAGGCCGACGTCCTCTAGGAGGCACGGTGACTTCAGGCAGGACGTCGCAGCCGGAATGCCAAGACGAGGGTTCCTCCGAGTGCAGCTCAGACTAGGGCAGCGCGTAGGACTTCCAGGCCGTGTGGGACGTGCCAGAACGGCCTTCGTGAACGTGTGCGCGGGCTGAGGAAACTGAGCTGCTCCAAAAGGGAGGGCCGGGCGTTTCCCTACACCCGGCATGCACAGAGGGGGCTCTAACGGGCTACGGGTCTGGGCGTTGCTTAGCAGGCCCAGGTGCGCCTGGGGGTACTCAAGGGGTCCTGCCGGGAACAGGGCGCCCAGGCTAGCCTCCTAGGTGTCCAGAGAGCTGTGCTGCCCTTCAAGGAAGGCAGAGCAGAGGCCACCGCCTCATGGAAGCGGCTGCGCGCCCCTGCTTCTGCACGGCAAGTCAGGCCCTTACTTCCAGGCATGTGTTCATGCTGGGTGTGCCTGTAGCGACATCGCCTGGCAGGATTCTGACTTCCTCCTCGGGCAGAGTGACTCCAAGTGCGAGGGCCTCGAAGTATTCCAAGCGCAGTGTTCTCTCGTGGCAGCTCACCCGAGGACCCTGACAAAGTCTCTCTGTGCACTTCGGGCTCACCAGCAGTGCTGTCCTGAGGCCGCTCGAGGACGCTGGAAACGGAGCTCTCCTCAAGGGGCGTACAGTGTGTTGCCCATCACTGGGCACGCACAGAGGGCCTCCGAGGGACCCACCAGTGGGCCTCGAGGTTGCTCAGCCGGCCCACAGGGCTCTGGAGGTACTCAGTGAACTTGGGGGGAAAACGAGGCCTACCCGAGAGGCCTAGGAGGCCTCAGACCGCTACTTCCTTGAAAAGGAAGCACACAAGCGACTAAGAACGCGTGGAAAGCAGCTGCACGCCTCCCTCTCTGCACGGCTACCACGGGCCTAACCTGGAGGCAAGTTTTCACGTTGAGATTCCCTTTAGCTCTAGAGCTTGTCGGGCCGACCACCACCGCGGCCATGCAAGCCCCTGGTTTAGACGGAGCACACTCACTTTCTCCCCAGGAGCATTCCTACGGGGTTTACAGGCCTCTCAAGAGCCGGGAACGGCAGGCAGCGTTCCGCGCAGCGTGAACGCTGCCTGCAGAAGGGGAAGGCAAGGCTAGCTCCCGCAGGTCACCTTTTCCACGGGCACACTCAGCCTACAGCCCTGGGGCTTCTCACAAGTCCGAAGAGGCACGGGTTACCCTGGCTTTCCTTCCCTGACTCAACTGCTCGAAGTAGGGTGTTGTGAATCATGCGAACTGCCTCAACCAAGGAACGCCGTAGGCTGCTCCTCTGGGCCTGTGGCTCTCTTCAAGAGCCTGCGGTGCCACAGGAAGTACGGGACCTCCGCTAGAGTAAGAAGGCAGGCCGACGTCCTCTAGGAGGCACGGTGACTTCAGGCAGGACGTCGCAGCCGGAATGCCAAGACGAGGGTTCCTCCGAGTGCAGCTCAGACTAGGGCAGCGCGTAGGACTTCCAGGCCGTGTGGGACGTGCCAGAACGGCCTTCGTGAACGTGTGCGCGGGCTGAGGAAACTGAGCTGCTCCAAAAGGGAGGGCCGGGCGTTTCCCTACACCCGGCATGCACAGAGGGGGCTCTAACGGGCTACGGGTCTGGGCGTTGCTTAGCAGGCCCAGGTGCGCCTGGGGGTACTCAAGGGGTCCTGCCGGGAACAGGGCGCCCAGGCTAGCCTCCTAGGTGTCCAGAGAGCTGTGCTGCCCTTCAAGGAAGGCAGAGCAGAGGCCACCGCCTCATGGAAGCGGCTGCGCGCCCCTGCTTCTGCACGGCAAGTCAGGCCCTTACTTCCAGGCATGTGTTCATGCTGGGTGTGCCTGTAGCGACATCGCCTGGCAGGATTCTGACTTCCTCCTCGGGCAGAGTGACTCCAAGTGCGAGGGCCTCGAAGTATTCCAAGCGCAGTGTTCTCTCGTGGCAGCTCACCCGAGGACCCTGACAAAGTCTCTCTGTGCACTTCGGGCTCACCAGCAGTGCTGTCCTGAGGCCGCTCGAGGACGCTGGAAACGGAGCTCTCCTCAAGGGGCGTACAGTGTGTTGCCCATCACTGGGCACGCACAGAGGGCCTCCGAGGGACCCACCAGTGGGCCTCGAGGTTGCTCAGCCGGCCCACAGGGCTCTGGAGGTACTCAGTGAACTTGGGGGGAAAACGAGGCCTACCCGAGAGGCCTAGGAGGCCTCAGACCGCTACTTCCTTGAAAAGGAAGCACACAAGCGACTAAGAACGCGTGGAAAGCAGCTGCACGCCTCCCTCTCTGCACGGCTACCACGGGCCTAACCTGGAGGCAAGTTTTCACGTTGAGATTCCCTTTAGCTCTAGAGCTTGTCGGGCCGACCACCACCGCGGCCATGCAAGCCCCTGGTTTAGACGGAGCACACTCACTTTCTCCCCAGAAGCATTCCTACGGGGTTTACAGGCCTCTCAAGAGCCGGGAACGGCAGGCAGCGTTCCGCGCAGCGTGAACGCTGCCTGCAGAAGGGGAAGGCAAGGCTAGCTCCCGCAGGTCACCTTTTCCACGGGCACACTCAGCCTACAGCCCTGGGGCTTCTCACAAGTCCGAAGAGGCACGGGTTACCCTGGCTTTCCTTCCCTGACTCAACTGCTCGAAGTAGGGTGTTGTGAATCATGCGAACTGCCTCAACCAAGGAACGCCGTAGGCTGCTCCTCTGGGCCTGTGGCTCTCTTCAAGAGCCTGCGGTGCCACAGGAAGTACGGGACCTCCGCTAGAGTAAGAAGGCAGGCCGACGTCCTCTAGGAGGCACGGTGACTTCAGGCAGGACGTCGCAGCCGGAATGCCAAGACGAGGGTTCCTCCGAGTGCAGCTCAGACTAGGGCAGCGCGTAGGACTTCCAGGCCGTGTGGGACGTGCCAGAACGGCCTTCGTGAACGTGTGCGCGGGCTGAGGAAACTGAGCTGCTCCAAAAGGGAGGGCCGGGCGTTTCCCTACACCCGGCATGCACAGAGGGGGCTCTAACGGGCTACGGGTCTGGGCGTTGCTTAGCAGGCCCAGGTGCGCCTGGGGGTACTCAAGGGGTCCTGCCGGGAACAGGGCGCCCAGGCTAGCCTCCTAGGTGTCCAGAGAGCTGTGCTGCCCTTCAAGGAAGGCAGAGCAGAGGCCACCGCCTCATGGAAGCGGCTGCGCGCCCCTGCTTCTGCACGGCAAGTCAGGCCCTTACTTCCAGGCATGTGTTCATGCTGGGTGTGCCTGTAGCGACATCGCCTGGCAGGATTCTGACTTCCTCCTCGGGCAGAGTGACTCCAAGTGCGAGGGCCTCGAAGTATTCCAAGCGCAGTGTTCTCTCGTGGCAGCTCACCCGAGGACCCTGACAAAGTCTCTCTGTGCACTTCGGGCTCACCAGCAGTGCTGTCCTGAGGCCGCTCGAGGACGCTGGAAACGGAGCTCTCCTCAAGGGGCGTACAGTGTGTTGCCCATCACTGGGCACGCACAGAGGGCCTCCGAGGGACCCACCAGTGGGCCTCGAGGTTGCTCAGCCGGCCCACAGGGCTCTGGAGGTACTCAGTGAACTTGGGGGGAAAACGAGGCCTACCCGAGAGGCCTAGGAGGCCTCAGACCGCTACTTCCTTGAAAAGGAAGCACACAAGCGACTAAGAACGCGTGGAAAGCAGCTGCACGCCTCCCTCTCTGCACGGCTACCACGGGCCTAACCTGGAGGCAAGTTTTCACGTTGAGATTCCCTTTAGCTCTAGAGCTTGTCGGGCCGACCACCACCGCGGCCATGCAAGCCCCTGGTTTAGACGGAGCACACTCACTTTCTCCCCAGGAGCATTCCTACGGGGTTTACAGGCCTCTCAAGAGCCGGGAACGGCAGGCAGCGTTCCGCGCAGCGTGAACGCTGCCTGCAGAAGGGGAAGGCAAGGCTAGCTCCCGCAGGTCACCTTTTCCACGGGCACACTCAGCCTACAGCCCTGGGGCTTCTCACAAGTCCGAAGAGGCACGGGTTACCCTGGCTTTCCTTCCCTGACTCAACTGCTCGAAGTAGGGTGTTGTGAATCATGCGAACTGCCTCAACCAAGGAACGCCGTAGGCTGCTCCTCTGGGCCTGTGGCTCTCTTCAAGAGCCTGCGGTGCCACAGGAAGTACGGGACCTCCGCTAAAGTAAGAAGGCAGGCCGACGTCCTCTAGGAGGCACGGTGACTTCAGGCAGGACGTCGCAGCCGGAATGCCAAGACGAGGGTTCCTCCGAGTGCAGCTCAGACTAGGGCAGCGCGTAGGACTTCCAGGCCGTGTGGGACGTGCCAGAACGGCCTTCGTGAACGTGTGCGCGGGCTGAGGAAACTGAGCTGCTCCAAAAGGGAGGGCCGGGCGTTTCCCTACACCCGGCATGCACAGAGGGGGCTCTAACGGGCTACGGGTCTGGGCGTTGCTTAGCAGGCCCAGGTGCGCCTGGGGGTACTCAAGGGGTCCTGCCGGGAACAGGGCGCCCAGGCTAGCCTCCTAGGTGTCCAGAGAGCTGTGCTGCCCTTCAAGGAAGGCAGAGCAGAGGCCACCGCCTCATGGAAGCGGCTGCGCGCCCCTGCTTCTGCACGGCCAGTCAGGCCCTTACTTCCAGGCATGTGTTCATGCTGGGTGTGCCTGTAGCGACATAGCCTGGCAGGATTCTGACTTCCTCCTCGGGCAGAGTGACTCCAAGTGCGAGGGCCTCGAAGTATTCCAAGCGCAGTGTTCTCTCGTGGCAGCTCACCCGAGGACCCTGACAAAGTCTCTCTGTGCACTTCGGGCTCACCAGCAGTGCTGTCCTGAGGCCGCTCGAGGACGCTGGAAACGGAGCTCTCCTCAAGGGGCGTACAGTGTGTTGCCCATCACTGGGCACGCACAGAGGGCCTCCGAGGGACCCACCAGTGGGCCTCGAGATTGCTCAGCCGGCCCACAGGGCTCTGGAGGTACTCAGTGAACTTGGGGGGAAAACGAGGCCTACCCGAGAGGCCTAGGAGGCCTCAGACCGCTACTTCCTTGAAAAGGAAGCACACAAGCGACTAAGAACGCGTGGAAAGCAGCTGCACGCCTCCCTCTCTGCACGGCTACCACGGGCCTAACCTGGAGGCAAGTTTTCACGTTGAGATTCCCTTTAGCTCTAGAGCTTGTCGGGCCGACCACCACCGCGGCCATGCAAGCCCCTGGTTTAGACGGAGCACACTCACTTTCTCCCCAGAAGCATTCCTACGGGGTTTACAGGCCTCTCAAGAGCCGGGAACGGCAGGCAGCGTTCCGCGCAGCGTGAACGCTGCCTGCAGAAGGGGAAGGCAAGGCTAGCTCCCGCAGGTCACCTTTTCCACGGGCACACTCAGCCTACAGCCCTGGGGCTTCTCACAAGTCCGAAGAGGCACGGGTTACCCTGGCTTTCCTTCCCTGACTCAACTGCTCGAAGTAGGGTGTTGTGAATCATGCGAACTGCCTCAACCAAGGAACGCCGTAGGCTGCTCCTCTGGGCCTGTGGCTCTCTTCAAGAGCCTGCGGTGCCACAGGAAGTACGGGACCTCCGCTAGAGTAAGAAGGCAGGCCGACGTCCTCTAGGAGGCACGGTGACTTCAGGCAGGACGTCGCAGCCGGAATGCCAAGACGAGGGTTCCTCCGAGTGCAGCTCAGACTAGGGCAGCGCGTAGGACTTCCAGGCCGTGTGGGACGTGCCAGAACGGCCTTCGTGAACGTGTGCGCGGGCTGAGGAAACTGAGCTGCTCCAAAAGGGAGGGCCGGGCGTTTCCCTACACCCGGCATGCACAGAGGGGGCTCTAACGGGCTACGGGTCTGGGCGTTGCTTAGCAGGCCCAGGTGCGCCTGGGGGTACTCAAGGGGTCCTGCCGGGAACAGGGCGCCCAGGCTAGCCTCCTAGGTGTCCAGAGAGCTGTGCTGCCCTTCAAGGAAGGCAGAGCAGAGGCCACCGCCTCATGGAAGCGGCTGCGCGCCCCTGCTTCTGCACGGCAAGTCAGGCCCTTACTTCCAGGCATGTGTTCATGCTGGGTGTGCCTGTAGCGACATCGCCTGGCAGGATTCTGACTTCCTCCTCGGGCAGAGTGACTCCAAGTGCGAGGGCCTCGAAGTATTCCAAGCGCAGTGTTCTCTCGTGGCAGCTCACCCGAGGACCCTGACAAAGTCTCTCTGTGCACTTCGGGCTCACCAGCAGTGCTGTCCTGAGGCCGCTCGAGGACGCTGGAAACGGAGCTCTCCTCAAGGGGCGTACAGTGTGTTGCCCATCACTGGGCACGCACAGAGGGCCTCCGAGGGACCCACCAGTGGGCCTCGAGGTTGCTCAGCCGGCCCACAGGGCTCTGGAGGTACTCAGTGAACTTGGGGGGAAAACGAGGCCTACCCGAGAGGCCTAGGAGGCCTCAGACCGCTACTTCCTTGAAAAGGAAGCACACAAGCGACTAAGAACGCGTGGAAAGCAGCTGCACGCCTCCCTCTCTGCACGGCTACCACGGGCCTAACCTGGAGGCAAGTTTTCACGTTGAGATTCCCTTTAGCTCTAGAGCTTGTCGGGCCGACCACCACCGCGGCCATGCAAGCCCCTGGTTTAGACGGAGCACACTCACTTTCTCCCCAGGAGCATTCCTACGGGGTTTACAGGCCTCTCAAGAGCCGGGAACGGCAGGCAGCGTTCCGCGCAGCGTGAACGCTGCCTGCAGAAGGGGAAGGCAAGGCTAGCTCCCGCAGGTCACCTTTTCCACGGGCACACTCAGCCTACAGCCCTGGGGCTTCTCACAAGTCCGAAGAGGCACGGGTTACCCTGGCTTTCCTTCCCTGACTCAACTGCTCGAAGTAGGGTGTTGTGAATCATGCGAACTGCCTCAACCAAGGAACGCCGTAGGCTGCTCCTCTGGGCCTGTGGCTCTCTTCAAGAGCCTGCGGTGCCACAGGAAGTACGGGACCTCCGCTAGAGTAAGAAGGCAGGCCGACGTCCTCTAGGAGGCACGGTGACTTCAGGCAGGACGTCGCAGCCGGAATGCCAAGACGAGGGTTCCTCCGAGTGCAGCTCAGACTAGGGCAGCGCGTAGGACTTCCAGGCCGTGTGGGACGTGCCAGAACGGCCTTCGTGAACGTGTGCGCGGGCTGAGGAAACTGAGCTGCTCCAAAAGGGAGGGCCGGGCGTTTCCCTACACCCGGCATGCACAGAGGGGGCTCTAACGGGCTACGGGTCTGGGCGTTGCTTAGCAGGCCCAGGTGCGCCTGGGGGTACTCAAGGGGTCCTGCCGGGAACAGGGCGCCCAGGCTAGCCTCCTAGGTGTCCAGAGAGCTGTGCTGCCCTTCAAGGAAGGCAGAGCAGAGGCCACCGCCTCATGGAAGCGGCTGCGCGCCCCTGCTTCTGCACGGCAAGTCAGGCCCTTACTTCCAGGCATGTGTTCATGCTGGGTGTGCCTGTAGCGACATCGCCTGGCAGGATTCTGACTTCCTCCTCGGGCAGAGTGACTCCAAGTGCGAGGGCCTCGAAGTATTCCAAGCGCAGTGTTCTCTCGTGGCAGCTCACCCGAGGACCCTGACAAAGTCTCTCTGTGCACTTCGGGCTCACCAGCAGTGCTGTCCTGAGGCCGCTCGAGGACGCTGGAAACGGAGCTCTCCTCAAGGGGCGTACAGTGTGTTGCCCATCACTGGGCACGCACAGAGGGCCTCCGAGGGACCCACCAGTGGGCCTCGAGGTTGCTCAGCCGGCCCACAGGGCTCTGGAGGTACTCAGTGAACTTGGGGGGAAAACGAGGCCTACCCGAGAGGCCTAGGAGGCCTCAGACCGCTACTTCCTTGAAAAGGAAGCACACAAGCGACTAAGAACGCGTGGAAAGCAGCTGCACGCCTCCCTCTCTGCACGGCTACCACGGGCCTAACCTGGAGGCAAGTTTTCACGTTGAGATTCCCTTTAGCTCTAGAGCTTGTCGGGCCGACCACCACCGCGGCCATGCAAGCCCCTGGTTTAGACGGAGCACACTCACTTTCTCCCCAGAAGCATTCCTACGGGGTTTACAGGCCTCTCAAGAGCCGGGAACGGCAGGCAGCGTTCCGCGCAGCGTGAACGCTGCCTGCAGAAGGGGAAGGCAAGGCTAGCTCCCGCAGGTCACCTTTTCCACGGGCACACTCAGCCTACAGCCCTGGGGCTTCTCACAAGTCCGAAGAGGCACGGGTTACCCTGGCTTTCCTTCCCTGACTCAACTGCTCGAAGTAGGGTGTTGTGAATCATGCGAACTGCCTCAACCAAGGAACGCCGTAGGCTGCTCCTCTGGGCCTGTGGCTCTCTTCAAGAGCCTGCGGTGCCACAGGAAGTACGGGACCTCCGCTAGAGTAAGAAGGCAGGCCGACGTCCTCTAGGAGGCACGGTGACTTCAGGCAGGACGTCGCAGCCGGAATGCCAAGACGAGGGTTCCTCCGAGTGCAGCTCAGACTAGGGCAGCGCGTAGGACTTCCAGGCCGTGTGGGACGTGCCAGAACGGCCTTCGTGAACGTGTGCGCGGGCTGAGGAAACTGAGCTGCTCCAAAAGGGAGGGCCGGGCGTTTCCCTACACCCGGCATGCACAGAGGGGGCTCTAACGGGCTACGGGTCTGGGCGTTGCTTAGCAGGCCCAGGTGCGCCTGGGGGTACTCAAGGGGTCCTGCCGGGAACAGGGCGCCCAGGCTAGCCTCCTAGGTGTCCAGAGAGCTGTGCTGCCCTTCAAGGAAGGCAGAGCAGAGGCCACCGCCTCATGGAAGCGGCTGCGCGCCCCTGCTTCTGCACGGCAAGTCAGGCCCTTACTTCCAGGCATGTGTTCATGCTGGGTGTGCCTGTAGCGACATCGCCTGGCAGGATTCTGACTTCCTCCTCGGGCAGAGTGACTCCAAGTGCGAGGGCCTCGAAGTATTCCAAGCGCAGTGTTCTCTCGTGGCAGCTCACCCGAGGACCCTGACAAAGTCTCTCTGTGCACTTCGGGCTCACCAGCAGTGCTGTCCTGAGGCCGCTCGAGGACGCTGGAAACGGAGCTCTCCTCAAGGGGCGTACAGTGTGTTGCCCATCACTGGGCACGCACAGAGGGCCTCCGAGGGACCCACCAGTGGGCCTCGAGGTTGCTCAGCCGCCCACAGGGCTCTGGAGGTACTCAGTGAACTTGGGGGGAAAACGAGGCCTACCCGAGAGGCCTAGGAGGCCTCAGACCGCTACTTCCTTGAAAAGGAAGCACACAAGCGACTAAGAACGCGTGGAAAGCAGCTGCACGCCTCCCTCTCTGCACGGCTACCACGGGCCTAACCTGGAGGCAAGTTTTCACGTTGAGATTCCCTTTAGCTCTAGAGCTTGTCGGGCCGACCACCACCGCGGCCATGCAAGCCCCTGGTTTAGACGGAGCACACTCACTTTCTCCCCAGGAGCATTCCTACGGGGTTTACAGGCCTCTCAAGAGCCGGGAACGGCAGGCAGCGTTCCGCGCAGCGTGAACGCTGCCTGCAGAAGGGGAAGGCAAGGCTAGCTCCCGCAGGTCACCTTTTCCACGGGCACACTCAGCCTACAGCCCTGGGGCTTCTCACAAGTCCGAAGAGGCACGGGTTACCCTGGCTTTCCTTCCCTGACTCAACTGCTCGAAGTAGGGTGTTGTGAATCATGCGAACTGCCTCAACCAAGGAACGCCGTAGGCTGCTCCTCTGGGCCTGTGGCTCTCTTCAAGAGCCTGCGGTGCCACAGGAAGTACGGGACCTCCGCTAGAGTAAGAAGGCAGGCCGACGTCCTCTAGGAGGCACGGTGACTTCAGGCAGGACGTCGCAGCCGGAATGCCAAGACGAGGGTTCCTCCGAGTGCAGCTCAGACTAGGGCAGCGCGTAGGACTTCCAGGCCGTGTGGGACGTGCCAGAACGGCCTTCGTGAACGTGTGCGCGGGCTGAGGAAACTGAGCTGCTCCAAAAGGGAGGGCCGGGCGTTTCCCTACACCCGGCATGCACAGAGGGGGCTCTAACGGGCTACGGGTCTGGGCGTTGCTTAGCAGGCCCAGGTGCGCCTGGGGGTACTCAAGGGGTCCTGCCGGGAACAGGGCGCCCAGGCTAGCCTCCTAGGTGTCCAGAGAGCTGTGCTGCCCTTCAAGGAAGGCAGAGCAGAGGCCACCGCCTCATGGAAGCGGCTGCGCGCCCCTGCTTCTGCACGGCCAGTCAGGCCCTTACTTCCAGGCATGTGTTCATGCTGGGTGTGCCTGTAGCGACATAGCCTGGCAGGATTCTGACTTCCTCCTCGGGCAGAGTGACTCCAAGTGCGAGGGCCTCGAAGTATTCCAAGCGCAGTGTTCTCTCGTGGCAGCTCACCCGAGGACCCTGACAAAGTCTCTCTGTGCACTTCGGGCTCACCAGCAGTGCTGTCCTGAGGCCGCTCGAGGACGCTGGAAACGGAGCTCTCCTCAAGGGGCGTACAGTGTGTTGCCCATCACTGGGCACGCACAGAGGGCCTCCGAGGGACCCACCAGTGGGCCTCGAGGTTGCTCAGCCGGCCCACAGGGCTCTGGAGGTACTCAGTGAACTTGGGGGGAAAACGAGGCCTACCCGAGAGGCCTAGGAGGCCTCAGACCGCTACTTCCTTGAAAAGGAAGCACACAAGCGACTAAGAACGCGTGGAAAGCAGCTGCACGCCTCCCTCTCTGCACGGCTACCACGGGCCTAACCTGGAGGCAAGTTTTCACGTTGAGATTCCCTTTAGCTCTAGAGCTTGTCGGGCCGACCACCACCGCGGCCATGCAAGCCCCTGGTTTAGACGGAGCACACTCACTTTCTCCCCAGGAGCATTCCTACGGGGTTTACAGGCCTCTCAAGAGCCGGGAACGGCAGGCAGCGTTCCGCGCAGCGTGAACGCTGCCTGCAGAAGGGGAAGGCAAGGCTAGCTCCCGCAGGTCACCTTTTCCACGGGCACACTCAGCCTACAGCCCTGGGGCTTCTCACAAGTCCGAAGAGGCACGGGTTACCCTGGCTTTCCTTCCCTGACTCAACTGCTCGAAGTAGGGTGTTGTGAATCATGCGAACTGCCTCAACCAAGGAACGCCGTAGGCTGCTCCTCTGGGCCTGTGGCTCTCTTCAAGAGCCTGCGGTGCCACAGGAAGTACGGGACCTCCGCTAGAGTAAGAAGGCAGGCCGACGTCCTCTAGGAGGCACGGTGACTTCAGGCAGGACGTCGCAGCCGGAATGCCAAGACGAGGGTTCCTCCGAGTGCAGCTCAGACTAGGGCAGCGCGTAGGACTTCCAGGCCGTGTGGGACGTGCCAGAACGGCCTTCGTGAACGTGTGCGCGGGCTGAGGAAACTGAGCTGCTCCAAAAGGGAGGGCCGGGCGTTTCCCTACACCCGGCATGCACAGAGGGGGCTCTAACGGGCTACGGGTCTGGGCGTTGCTTAGCAGGCCCAGGTGCGCCTGGGGGTACTCAAGGGGTCCTGCCGGGAACAGGGCGCCCAGGCTAGCCTCCTAGGTGTCCAGAGAGCTGTGCTGCCCTTCAAGGAAGGCAGAGCAGAGGCCACCGCCTCATGGAAGCGGCTGCGCGCCCCTGCTTCTGCACGGCAAGTCAGGCCCTTACTTCCAGGCATGTGTTCATGCTGGGTGTGCCTGTAGCGACATCGCCTGGCAGGATTCTGACTTCCTCCTCGGGCAGAGTGACTCCAAGTGCGAGGGCCTCGAAGTATTCCAAGCGCAGTGTTCTCTCGTGGCAGCTCACCCGAGGACCCTGACAAAGTCTCTCTGTGCACTTCGGGCTCACCAGCAGTGCTGTCCTGAGGCCGCTCGAGGACGCTGGAAACGGAGCTCTCCTCAAGGGGCGTACAGTGTGTTGCCCATCACTGGGCACGCACAGAGGGCCTCCGAGGGACCCACCAGTGGGCCTCGAGGTTGCTCAGCCGGCCCACAGGGCTCTGGAGGTACTCAGTGAACTTGGGGGGAAAACGAGGCCTACCCGAGAGGCCTAGGAGGCCTCAGACCGCTACTTCCTTGAAAAGGAAGCACACAAGCGACTAAGAACGCGTGGAAAGCAGCTGCACGCCTCCCTCTCTGCACGGCTACCACGGGCCTAACCTGGAGGCAAGTTTTCACGTTGAGATTCCCTTTAGCTCTAGAGCTTGTCGGGCCGACCACCACCGCGGCCATGCAAGCCCCTGGTTTAGACGGAGCACACTCACTTTCTCCCCAGAAGCATTCCTACGGGGTTTACAGGCCTCTCAAGAGCCGGGAACGGCAGGCAGCGTTCCGCGCAGCGTGAACGCTGCCTGCAGAAGGGGAAGGCAAGGCTAGCTCCCGCAGGTCACCTTTTCCACGGGCACACTCAGCCTACAGCCCTGGGGCTTCTCACAAGTCCGAAGAGGCACGGGTTACCCTGGCTTTCCTTCCCTGACTCAACTGCTCGAAGTAGGGTGTTGTGAATCATGCGAACTGCCTCAACCAAGGAACGCCGTAGGCTGCTCCTCTGGGCCTGTGGCTCTCTTCAAGAGCCTGCGGTGCCACAGGAAGTACGGGACCTCCGCTAGAGTAAGAAGGCAGGCCGACGTCCTCTAGGAGGCACGGTGACTTCAGGCAGGACGTCGCAGCCGGAATGCCAAGACGAGGGTTCCTCCGAGTGCAGCTCAGACTAGGGCAGCGCGTAGGACTTCCAGGCCGTGTGGGACGTGCCAGAACGGCCTTCGTGAACGTGTGCGCGGGCTGAGGAAACTGAGCTGCTCCAAAAGGGAGGGCCGGGCGTTTCCCTACACCCGGCATGCACAGAGGGGGCTCTAACGGGCTACGGGTCTGGGCGTTGCTTAGCAGGCCCAGGTGCGCCTGGGGGTACTCAAGGGGTCCTGCCGGGAACAGGGCGCCCAGGCTAGCCTCCTAGGTGTCCAGAGAGCTGTGCTGCCCTTCAAGGAAGGCAGAGCAGAGGCCACCGCCTCATGGAAGCGGCTGCGCGCCCCTGCTTCTGCACGGCAAGTCAGGCCCTTACTTCCAGGCATGTGTTCATGCTGGGTGTGCCTGTAGCGACATCGCCTGGCAGGATTCTGACTTCCTCCTCGGGCAGAGTGACTCCAAGTGCGAGGGCCTCGAAGTATTCCAAGCGCAGTGTTCTCTCGTGGCAGCTCACCCGAGGACCCTGACAAAGTCTCTCTGTGCACTTCGGGCTCACCAGCAGTGCTGTCCTGAGGCCGCTCGAGGACGCTGGAAACGGAGCTCTCCTCAAGGGGCGTACAGTGTGTTGCCCATCACTGGGCACGCACAGAGGGCCTCCGAGGGACCCACCAGTGGGCCTCGAGGTTGCTCAGCCGGCCCACAGGGCTCTGGAGGTACTCAGTGAACTTGGGGGGAAAACGAGGCCTACCCGAGAGGCCTAGGAGGCCTCAGACCGCTACTTCCTTGAAAAGGAAGCACACAAGCGACTAAGAACGCGTGGAAAGCAGCTGCACGCCTCCCTCTCTGCACGGCTACCACGGGCCTAACCTGGAGGCAAGTTTTCACGTTGAGATTCCCTTTAGCTCTAGAGCTTGTCGGGCCGACCACCACCGCGGCCATGCAAGCCCCTGGTTTAGACGGAGCACACTCACTTTCTCCCCAGGAGCATTCCTACGGGGTTTACAGGCCTCTCAAGAGCCGGGAACGGCAGGCAGCGTTCCGCGCAGCGTGAACGCTGCCTGCAGAAGGGGAAGGCAAGGCTAGCTCCCGCAGGTCACCTTTTCCACGGGCACACTCAGCCTACAGCCCTGGGGCTTCTCACAAGTCCGAAGAGGCACGGGTTACCCTGGCTTTCCTTCCCTGACTCAACTGCTCGAAGTAGGGTGTTGTGAATCATGCGAACTGCCTCAACCAA
>NW_027077738.1:300000-400000 GCF_963924675.1 Phocoena phocoena
GCATAAGGTTTTTATCTAAATGTGAGACTCTGTTCGGTTTTGTAATTCAGTTTATGTGTAGCCAAGTTTACACTCCCTCTATTAGTGATATCTTATGATAATTATCTTTCTTTGTGTGATATATTTCTCTTAGAATCATCATAATTAAATCCACTCAATTTGCTGCTACAGGCCTGATGACATTGATTTCACTGCTGAGTGATATTCCGTTGTACGTAAGTAGCACAACTTCTTTATCCATTTTTTTCTTTCTGGGATATTTAATTTGTACTGGACTCGAGGTTCTTGTAAACACAGCAGCCCTAAATTTTGTGTTGGCTGTGTCTTGTTGATTTTAATTTTCCTAAGCTATAGGGCCAAAAGTGGAAGTGCCCTAGGCTCTGTAGCTTTGTTTTTTAGATGTTTCAGGATACACCATGAACATCTCCAGAGTGTCTGTTGGCAATTTACATCCCGCCCATCAGCATAACACGGCTCCCTGTTCTCCATGGCCTGTCCTGTGTTTCTGGTTTTTACACTTTATTCAGATGGCCTTTTTGACGAATGGGAAATGTGACTTCATTGTAGTGTGGATTTCCATTGCTGGAGTGCTTGGTTGGCCAAAATGTTCATATGCGTTTTTTCCTGAATATATTCAGGAAAAATGTATACGCACTTTTTGTCCATGTGCATCACTGTCAAAGATCTGCCGCTTTTCATATGCTTTAAATGCAATTCCAATCTACCTCTTGAAATATGATTCCTGCAATTCTGCCTCGTTTTCAAGTCCTCTTTGCAGACTTACTTCGATATATTTTTGCCAATAGCTGTCATTTATCTCTGCAGGTTTGTGAATTACAGTGCCCCTGAGCTCCTTTCTTAACTCGTTTCCTTGTAAGCTGGCCACAAAACTGCAGGTTTGCTTCAGGCCATAATCAGGGTCCAGCACGGCACTCTGAGCCTTTGGTTAATTCCTCTTCCTGGTGGGAAATTAGAGTTAAATGTGCCCCTCCAGATACCTGCCTCACTCCCAGCCACATGGTGATGTATGTCCTCAGGTTTGAGGCCATATGTGATGGGTTCCTCATCTTTTGATGATGTGGCCCCACTGGTGTGTGGACACTCCTGCCTGGTTCCCATCCCCTTGGTGATGTGGGCCCTCTGGTGAGACTCTGATCCTGGTTGGGTTCCTCACACATCCGTGAGGTGAGCCCTCTTCTCTGAGGTCACTCCTGCCTGGCTGGCACAACCCGCCTTGTTGACTTCGGCACCCTGGTGGCAGTTGGAGCCTGCTGGGAGCCTCCTTCCCGCGGTGATGAGGCCCTCTGGAGTCAGACCCTAATGGCGGGGTTCCCACATTTTCTGATACGTGCTAAGTGGTACGAGGGCACTCCTGCCAGGTTCCCATCCTCATGAGCGTGTGGGCCTTCTGTTCTGAGGTCCTAACGGCTGGGTTGCTCACACTTTCATGATGTGGGCCCTCTGCTGTGAGGTCAATCCTGCCTGGCTGGCGCACGTCGCCTTGGTGACGTGGACCCTCTGGTGGCAGTTGGAGTGTGCTGGGGCCTCCTCCCCTCAGTGATGAGGGCCTTCTGGTGTCAGGCCCTAAGTGCTGGGCTCCACACATTTTCTGATGTGTGCCCAGTGGTGCGAGTCACTCCTGCCAGGTTCCCATCCCCATGGGCATGTGGGACTTCTGTTCTGTGGTCCCAACTGCTGGGTTGCTCACAGTTTCATGATGTGGGCCCTTTGCTGTGTGTTCACTCTGGCCTGTATCCCATAGTGTCAGTGCTCTGGGCCTCCAGCTTGGAGTTTCCAACTTCTCGATTCCTCACCTTTTTTATTCTATGGGCCCTCGGTTGTGTGTCTCCTCCTGCATGCCTCACTCCCAGCCCCTTCGTGATGTGTGTCCCCTTGTTTGAGGCCACATGTGCTGTGTTCCTCACCTTTCTATAATGTGGCCACACTGGTGTGAGGACACTCTTGCCTGGTTCCCATTCCCTTGGTGATGTTGGCCCCACTGCTGTTAGGACAGTCTTGCCTGGTTCCCATCACCTTGGTGATGTTGGCCCTCTGGTGAGAGTCTGATCCTGGTTAGGTTCCTCACCCTTCTGTGAGGTGGGCCCTCTGCTCTGAGGTCACTCCTGCCTGGCTGGCACACCCCGCCTTGGCAACGTCGGCCATATGGTGGCAGTTGGAGCCTGCTGGGAGCCTCCTCCCCTCAGTGATGAGGGCCCTCTGGCCTCAGGCCCTAACTGCTGGGTTCCCACATTTTCTGATTCGTGCTAAGTGGTGCAAGGACACTCCTGCCAGGTTCCCATCCCCATGGGGATGTGAGCCTTCTGCTCTGAGGTCCCAACGGCTGTGTTGCTCACAGTTTCATGATGAGGGCCCTCTGGTGTGAGTTCACTCCTGCCTAGATCCCATAGCCTCGCTGCTCCTGGCTGCCTGCCGGAGGTTCCAACTGTGGGATTCCTCACCTTTTTTATTCTATGGTCTCTCTGTTTTGAGGATCCTCTGGCCTGCCTCACTCCCAGCCCCTTGGTGATGTGTGTCCTCAGGTTTGAGGCCACGTGTGCTGGGTCCCTCAAATTATGGTGATGTAGCCCCACTGGTGTGAGGACACTCCTGCCTGGTTCCCATTCCCTTGGTGATGTTGGCCCTCTGGTGACAGTCTGATCCTTGTTGGGTTCCTCACACTTCTGTGAGGTGGGCTTTCTGCTCTGAGGTCACTCCTGCCTGGTTGGCACACCCCGCCTTGGTGACATCGGCCTTATGGTAGCAGTTAGAGCCTGCTGGGAGCCTCCTCCCCTCGGTGATGAGGGTCCTCTGGCCTCAGGTCCTAACTGCTGGGTTCCCACATTTTCTGATTCGTGGAAGTGGGTCGAGGACACTCCTGTCAGGTTCCCATCCCCATAGGGATGTGGGCCTTCTGCTCTGAGGTCCCATCCGCTGGGTTGCTCACAGTTTCATGATGTGGGACCTCTGCTGTGAGTTTGCTGTGGCCTGGATCCCATAGACTCTGTGCTCTGGGCGGCCTACTGGCCGGTTCCAACTGCTGGATTCCTCACAACTTTTATTCTGTGGGCTCTGTTTTGTGAGGATACTCCTGCTTGCCTCACTCCTAGCCCCTTGGAGATGTGGGTCCCCAGTTTTAGGCCACATGTTCTGGGTTCCTCACCGTTCTATAATGTGGCCACACTGGTGTGAGGACCCTCCTGCCTGGTTCCGATCCCCTTGGTGATGTGGGCCCTCTGGTGAGTCTTATCCTGGCTGGTTTCCTCACCCTTCTGTGAGGTAGGCCCTCTGCGGTGAGGTCACTCCTGCCTGGCTGGCACACATCACCTTGGTGACGTGGGCCCTCAGTTGGGAGTTGGTGTCTGCTGCGAGTCTCCATCCCTCGGTAATGAGGGCCCTCTTGCGTCAGACCCTAACTCCTGGGCTCCCAAAATTTGCAGATGTGCGACCTGTGGTGCGAGTACACTCCTGTCAGGTTCCCAACCCCATGGGAATTTGGGCCTTCTGCTCTGAGGTCCCAACGGCTGGGGTGCTCACAGTTTCATGATGAGGGCCCTCTGATGTGCGTTCATTCCGGCCTAGATCCCATAGGCTTGCTGCTCCTGGGCGCCTGCTGGGAGGTTCCAACTGCGGGATTCCTCACCTTTTTTATTCTATGGGCCCTCTGTTTTGAGGCTCCTCCTGCCTGCCTCAATCCCAGCCCCGTTGTGATGTGTGTCCTCTGGTGTGAGGCCACGTGTGCTGGGTCCCTCACCTTTCGATGATGTGGCCCCAATGGTGTGAGGACACTCGTGCCTGTTTCCCAGCCCCTTGGTGATGTGGCCCCTCTGGTGAGAGTCTGATCCTGGCTGGGTTCCTTACCGTTCTGTGAGGTGGGCCCTGTGCTCTGAGGTAACTCCTGCCTGGCTTGCTCCCATTGCCTTGGTGACGTCGGCCCTCTGGTGGCAGTTGGATCCTTTTGGAGACTCCTGTCCTCGGTGATGAGGTCCCTCTGGCGTCAGGCTCTAACTGCTGGGCTCCCCAGGTTTTCTGATGTGAGCCCAGTGATGCCAGGACACTCGTGAAATGTTCCCATCCCCATGGCGATATGGGCCTTCTGCTCTGAGGTTCCAACGACTGGGTTGCTCACAGTTTCCTGATGTTAGCTCTCTGGTGTTAGTTCACTCATTCCTAGATCCCATAGCCTCTGTACTCTGGGCCGCCTGCTGGGAAGTTCCAACTGCTGGGTTCCTCACCTTTTTTATTCTTTGGGCCCTGTGTTGGGAGGCTCCTCCTGCCTGTGTCACTCCCAGCCCCTTGGTGATGTAGGTCCTCTGGTTTGTGGCCACATGTGCCAGTTTCCTCATCTTTTAGTGATGTGGCCCCACTGGTGTGAGGACACTCGTGCCTGGTTCCCGTCCCCTTGGTGATATGGGCCCTCTGGTGAGAGTCTGATCCTGGTTGGGTTCCTCACACTTCTTTGAGGTGGGCCGTCTGCTGTGAGGTCACTCCTGCCTGGCTGGCACACCCCGCCTTGGCGACGTGGGCCCTCTTGTGGTAGTTGGAACATGCTGGGAGCCTCCTCCCCTCAGTGATGAGGGCCCTCTGGCGTCAGGCCCTAACTGCTGGGTACCCACATTTTCTGATATGTGCTAAGTGGTGCGAGGGCACTCCTGCCATGCTCCCAACACCTTGGGGATGTGGACCTTCTGCTCTGAGGTCCAAATGGCTGGGTTGCTCGCAGTTTCATGATGTGGACCCTCTGCTGTGAGTTTACTGCGGCCTGAATCGCATAGACTTGGTGCTCTTGGCCGCCTGCTGGGAGGTTCCCATTGCTGGATTCCTCAGCTTTTTTATTCTATGGGCCCTGTGTTGTGAGGCTACTCCTGCCTGCCTCATTCCGAGCCCCTTGGAGATGTGGGTCTTCTGGTTTAGGCCACATGTGCTGGGTTCCTCACCTTTCTATGATGTGGCCACACTGGTGTGAAGACTCTCCTGCCTGGTTCTGATCACCTTGGTGATGTGGGCCCTCTGGTGAGAGTCTTATCCTGGCTGTGTTCCTCACCCTTCTGTGAGGTAGGCCCTCTGCGGTGAGGTCACTCCTACCTGGCTGTCACACGTCACCTTGGCGACGTGGGACCTCAGTTGGGTGTTGGTGCCTGATTGGAGTCTCCTCCCCTTGGTAATGAGGGCCCTCTGGCGTCAGGCCCTAACTCCTGGGTTCCCTAAATTCTCTGATGTGTGCCCTGTGGTGCGAGTACACTTCTGACAGGTTCCCAACCCCATGGGAATGTGGGTCTTCTGCTCTGAGATCCCAACGCCTAGGTTGCTCACAGTTTCATGATGACGGCCCTCTGGTGTGAGATCACTCCGGCCTGGATCCCATAGTCTCGCTGCTCCTGGCCGCCTGCTGGGAGGTTCCAACTGCGGGATTCTTCACCTCTTTAATTCTATGGTCCCTCTGTTTTGAGGCTCCTCCTGCCTGCCTCAATCCCAGCTCCCTTGTGATGTGTGTCCTCTGGTTTGAGACCACGTGTGCTGGGTCCCTCACTTTTCGGTGATGTGGCCCCACTAGTGTGAGGACACTCCTGCCTGGTTCCCATTCCCTTGGTGATGTGGGCCCTCTGGTGAGAATCTGATCCTCTTTAGTTCTTCACACTTCTGTGAGGTTGACCCTCTGCTCTGAGGTCACTCCTGCCTGGTTGTCGCACTCCGCATTGGCGACGTCGCCCCTCTGGTAGCAGTCGGAGCTGGCTGGGAGCCACCGCCCCTCGGTGATGAGGGCCCTCTGGCATCAGGCACTAATTGCTGGGCTCCCCACATTTTTTCATGTGTGCCCACTCTTGCGATGACACTCCTGCTTGTTTCCCTTCCCCATGGGGATGTGGGTCTTCTGCTCTGAGGTCACAACGGCTGGGTTGCTTACAGAATCACAATGAAGGCCCTCTGTTGTGAGTTCATGCCGGCCTGGATCTCATAGCCTCAGTGCTCTGGGCCGCCTGCTAGGAAGATCCAACTGCTGGTTTCCACACCTTTTGTATACAATGGGACATGTGTTGTGAGGTTAATCCTGCCTGCCTCACTCCGAAACCCATGGTGATGTGGGTCCTCTGGTTTGAGGCCACATGTGCTGGGTACCTCAACTTTTGATGATGTGGCCCCACAGGTGTGAGGACACTCCTGCCTGGTTCCCATCACCTTGGTGATGTGGGCCCTCTGGGGAGAGTCTGATCCTGGCTGGGTTCCCTACCATTCTGTGAGGTGGGCCCTCTGATGTCAGGTCACTCCTGCCTGGCTAGCTCACATCGCCTTGGCGACGTGGGCCCTCTGTTGGCCACTGGAGCATGCTGGGAGCCTCCTACTCCCGTGAATGATGGCCCTGGAAAAAATGCATATGCCCTTTTTGGCCAAGTGCTTCATTGACGAGGTTCTGCCACTTCTCTTATGCTTTCAGAGCAATTCACGTCTACCTCCTGAAATCGGATTCCAGCAATTCTGCCCCACTTTCAAGTCCTCTTCGCAGCCTTAATTCAATATATTTTTGTACGATTTCTGTCATTTATAAGTCTGCAGGTATGTGAATGACAGTGCCCCTGAGCTCCTTTCCTCAACTCGCTTTCTTGTGAGCTGGCCACAAAACCGCAGGATTGCTTCAGGCCCTAATCTTGTTCCAGCACGGCATGCTGAGCCTTTGGTTAATTCCTTTTCCTGTTGGGAAATGAGTGTTAAAATTGCCCGTGCATACTGGACATATACCCTGAGAAAACCAAAATTCAAAAAGAGTCATGTACCAAAATGATCATTGCAGCTCTATTTACAATAGGCCGGAGATGGAAAGAACCTAAGCGCCCATCATCGGACGAATGGATAAAGAAGATGTGGCACATATACACAATGGAATATTACTCAGCCTTAAAAAGAAATGAAACTGAGTTATTTGTAATGAGATGGATAGACCTAGAGTCTGTCATACAGAGTGAAGTAAGTCAGAAAGAAAAAGACAAATAGCGTATGCTAACACATATATATGGAATTTAAAGGGAAAAATTGTCATGAAGAACCTAGGGATAAGACAGGAATAGAGGCGCAGACCTACTGGAGAACGGAATTGAGGATATGGGGAGGGGGAATGGTGAGTTTTGACAGGGCGAGAGAGAGTCATGGACATATACACACTAACAAATGTAGTAAGGTAGATAGCAAGGGGGAAGCAGCCGCAAGGCACAGGGATATTAGCTCGGGGCGTTGGGACAGCCTGGAGGGGTGGAAGGGGGAGAGAGGGAGGGAGGGAGACACAAGAGGGAAGACACAGGGAGCATATGTATATGTATAGCTGATTCACTTTGTTATAAAGCAAAAACTAACACACCATTGTAAAGCAATTATACCCCAATAAAGATGTTAAAAAAAATATTTGCCCGTGCACACACCTACAGATAGTCTCCCATTGGTTCTCCTTATTCCTGTTCATCTTGCGCAGAAATTGCAAACAGTGCCAAACAGGAGGTTAAAGGCACTGACTCTCCAAATGGGGAGAGTGTAAGAAAAGGGTCTGGAATGGTGAACCTGAGTACCAGGGGACGAAAACAGACATGCATGTAAAAAGGTTTCCCAGTCACACGGTGGAGCATACTCTGGGTTTCCCATGCAAATTTTAGCAGAAGGAAGAATCCATTGAACCTGGAGAGTTGGGAACCATGGAATGGGTACCAGGCAGTATGACATCAAAGGGTCTGCATTTGCTCACTGAACCTCACCAATGCTATCAGCCCAAAGGGTCAAGCCTTATCTCTCACCCAGCTCTGGGTGTAGATGTGGTAAACCAGGTTGCATCACATGCCCTGTGTGAGTTATTTAAGAATTGCTCTCTATTTCACTGTCATTGTGTTTTGTTTTTGAAATTTTTTTGACACTGGGATTTATCGGATTTTCACTGCTGCGTTAATGCCGCTGTACACACTCTTGATTCTCTTACGGAGACATAAATATCCACGGGTTTTAAGATTCTTCCTAGTCAGGTATATTCCTAGGCGTTGAATATGTGGTGTTGAGTCCATTTTGTTGAGCAAGGAGTAGGTCTTGTCTATTACATATTTGGCTTATGGAACGGTATCTGTGCTAATTTCAGTCTCTGGTTTTATGCAGCACTCCAACGCACTTTTCTCCATAAGAAAGCACAAGTTGGTTTTCTAAATTTGAGACTGTTCTGTTTTGTAATTCAGTTCATGTGTAGTCAAGTTTACATACTGTGTATTAGTGATATTTTATGATGTTTCTTTTTATGTGTGACTTATTTCACGTAGAATCACCATACCTGTATCCACTCACTATGCCACTACGGGCCTGATGACACAGATTTCATTGCTGAGTGATATTCCATTGTACGTACGTACCACAACTTCTTTATCCATTGTTTGCTCTCTGAGATATATACCTGGTACTGTAAACGAGGTTCTTGTGAACAGAGAGGTCCCAAACTTTGAGGTGGCTGGGTGTTTTTGATTTTAATTTCCCTAAGCTGTAGGACCATAAGTGGAAGTGCCATAGGCTGTGTTGCTTTGTTTCTTACGTGTTTCAGGAAACACATAACACTTCTCCAGAATGGCTGTCGGCAATTTACATCATATGCATCAGCATAATAAGGATCCCTGTTTTCCATTGCCTGTCCTCCGTTTCTGGATTTTACAATTTTTTTAAATGGCCCTTTTCCCTGGGGGGCACTGAGATTCCATTGTAGTGCAGGTTTATTTACAAGCTTCTTGGTTGGCCAAAAAGTGCGTATGCGTTTTTTCCTGAATATATTTAGGGAAAAAAGCATCCGCACTTTTTGGACAAGTGCATCATTATCGACGTTCTGCCTCTTTTCCTATTCTTTAAGTGCAATTCCAGTTTAACCCTTCAATCGTTTTCCTGAATTTCTGCCCCGCTTTCAAGTCCCCTTTGCAGGCTTACTTCCATATATTTTTGGAGGATAGCTGTCATTTATAACTCTGCAGGTTTGTGAATTACAGTGCCCCTGAGCTCCTTTCTTCAACTCGCTTTCTTGTGAGCTGGGCACAAAACCGCAGGATTGCTTCAGGCCCTAATCTGTTTCCAGCAGGGCACACTGAGCCTTTGTTTAATTCCTCTTCCTGGTGGGCAATGAGCGTTACATTTGCCCGTGCAGACACCTACAGCTAGTCTCTCATTGTTTCTCCCTATTCCTGTTCATCTGGCACAGAAATTGCAAGCTGTGCCAAAGAGGAGGTTAAAGGCACTGACTCTCCAAGCGGGGAGAGTGTTAGTAAAGCATCTGGAATGGTGAACCTGAGGACCAGGATACGAAAACTGAGATGCATTTTAAATCGTTTCCCAATCACACGGTGGATGATACTCTGGGTTTCCCATGCATGTTTTAGCTGGAGGAAGAATGCCTTGAACCTGGAGAGTTGGGAACCATGGAATGGGTACCATGCAGTATGACTTCAAAGGGTCTGCATTTGCTCACCGAAACTCACCAATGCTATCAGCCTGAAGTGTCCAGCCTTATGTCTCAACCAGCTCTGGGTGTAGATGTGGTCAATCCCGGTTGCATCACATGCCCTGAGTGAATTATTTAAGAATTGCTCTCTATTTCACTGTCTTTGTGTTTTGTTTTCGAAATTTATTTTGATAATGGGATTTATCGGATTTTCACTGCTGCTTTTCGGCCGCTGTACACACGCTTGGTTCTCTTATGGAGACATATATATCCATGGGTTTTAAGATTCTTCCTAGTCAGGTATATTCCTAGGCGTTGATTATGTGGTGTTGGGTCCATTTCGTTGAGCAAGGAGTAGGTCTTGTCTATTACATATTTGGCTTATGGAAAGTTATCTGTGCTAATTTCAGTCTCTGGTTTTATGCAGCACCCAAAGGCACCTTTCCCCATAAGCAGGCACTAGTTGGTTTTCTAAATTTGGGACCCTGTTCTGTTTTGTAATTCAGTTCATGTGTAGTCAAGTTTACATTCCGTGTATTAGTGATATCTTATGATGTTTCTTTTTCTGTGTGATGTAGTTCACGTAGAATCACCGTACCTGCATCCACTCACTATGCCGCTACGGGCCTGATGACACAGATTCCATTGCTGAGTGATATTGCATTGTACGTACGTGCCACAACTTCTTTATCCATTTTTTGCTTTCTGGGATATTTACCTGATACTGTAGACGAGCTTCTTGTGAACACAGCCGTGCCAAATATTGGGGTGGCTGTCTGTTTTTGATTTTAATTTCCATAAGCTATAGGACCATAAGTGGAAATGCCATAGGCTGTGTTGCTTTGTTTCTTACGTGTTTCAGGAAACACCATACACTTCTCCAGGGTGGCTGCTGTCAATTTACATCCTGCCAATCAGCATAACAAGGCTCCCTGTTCTCCATATCCTGTCCTACCTTTCTGGATTTTACACTTTTTTCAGATGGCCCTCTTGCCCGGGGGGCAGTGAGAATACATTGTAGTACAGATTTCCTTTACAGGCTTGCTTGGTTGGCCAAAAAGTGCGTATGCGTTTTTTCCTGAATATATTCAGGAAAAAACGCATACGCCCTTTTTGGCCAAGTGCATCATTGTCGACGTTCTGCCTCTTTTCCTATGCTTTCAGGGCAATTCCTGTCTACCCCCTGCAATCGTTTTCCTGAAATTCTGCCCCGCTTTCAAGTGCCCTTCGCAGGCTTACTTCAATATATTTTTGGAGGATAGCTGTCATTTATAACTCTGCAGGTTTGTGAATTACAGTGCCTCTGAGCTCCTTTCTTCAACTCGCTTTCTTGTGAGCTGGCCACAAAACCGCAGGATTCCTTCAGGCCCTAATCTGTTTCCAGCAGGGCACACTGAGCCTTTGGTTAATTCCTCTTCCTGGTGGGCAATGAGCGTTACATTTGCCCGTGCAGCCACCTATAGCTAGTCTCTCATTGGTTCTCCCTATTCCTGTTCATCTAGCACAGAATTTGCAAGCTGTGCCAAACAGGAGGTTAAAGGCACTGACTCTCCAAGCAGGGAGAATGTTAGTAAAGCATCTGGAATGGTGAACCCGAGGACCAGGATACGAAACCTGAGATGCATTTTAAATCGTTTCCCAATCACACGGTGGACCATACTGTAGGTTTCCTATGCATGTTTTAGCTGGAGGAAGAATCCCTTGAACCTGAAGAGTTGGGACCCATGGAATAGGTACCATGCAGTATGACTTCAAATGGTCTGCATTTGCTCACCGAAACTCACCAATTCTATTAGACTGAAGTGTCCAGCCTTATGTCTCAATCAGCTCTGGGTGTAGATGTGGTCAATCCCGGTTGCATCACATGCCCTGAGTGAATTATTTAAGAATTGCTCTCTATTTCACTGTCTTTGTGTTTTGTTTTCGAAATTTATTTTGATAATGGGATTTATCGGATTTTCACTGCTGCGTATCGGCCGCTGTACACACGCTTGATTCTCTTACGGAGACATATATATCCACGGGTTTTAAGATTCTTCCTAGTCATATATATTCCTAGGCGTTGAATATGTGGTGTTGAGTCCATTTCGTTGAGCAAGGAGTAGGTCTTGTCTATTACATATTTGGCTTATGGAATGTTATCTGTGCTAATTTCAGTCTCTGGTTTTATGCAGCACCCCAAGGCACCTTTCCCCATAAGCAAGCACTAGTTGGTTTTCTAAATTTGAGACCATGTTCTGTTTTGTAATTCAGTTCATGTGTAGTCAAGTTTACATTCCGTGTATTAGTGATATCTTATGATGTTTCTTTTTCTGTGTGACGTAGTTCACGTAGAATAACCGTACCTGCATCCACTCACTATGCCGCTACGGGCCTGATGACACAGATTTCATTGCTGAGTGATATTGCATTGCACATACGTGCCACAACTTCTTTATCCATTTTTTGCTTTCTGGGATATTTACCTGGTACTGTAGACGAGCTTTTTGGGAACACAGCCGTCCCAAACTTTGGGGTGGCTCTCTGTTTTTGATTTTAATTTCCCTAAGGAATAGGACCATAAGTGCAATTGCCATAGGCTGTGTTGCTTTATTTCTTATGTGTTTCAGGAAACACCATACACTTCTCCAGGGTGGCTGTTGGCAATTTACATCCTGCCAATCAGCATAACAAGGCTCCCTCTTCTCCATATCCTGTCCTACCTTTCTGGATTTTACACTTTTTTCAGATGGCCCTCTTGCCCGGGGGGCAGTGAGACTTCATTGTAGTGCAGATTTTCTTTACAGGCTTGCTTGGTTGGCCAAAAAGGGCGTAAGCGTTTTTTCCTGAATATATTCAGGAAAAAACGCATACGCCCTTTTTGGCCAAGTGCATCATTGTCGACGTTGTGCCTCGTTTCCTATGCTTTCAGGGCAATTCCTGTCTACCCCCTGCAATCGTTTTCCTGAAATTCTGCCCCGCTTTCAAGTCCCCTACGCAGGCTTACTTCAGTATACTTTTGGAAGATAGCTGTCATTTATAACTCTGCAGGTTTGTGAATTACAGTGCCCCTGAGCTCACTTCTTCAACTCGCTTTCTTGTGAGCTGGGCACAAAATCGCAGGATTGCTTCAGGCCCTAATCTGTTTCCAGCAGGGCACACTGAGCCTTTGTTTAATTCCTCTTCCTGGTGGGCAATGAGCGTTACATTTGCCCGTGCAGACACCTACAGCTAGTCTCTCACTGTTTCTCCCTATTCCTGTTCATCTGGCACAGAAATTGCAAGCTGTGCCAAAGACGAGGTTAAAGGCACTGACTCTCCAAGCGGGGAGAGTGTTAGTAAAGCATCTGGAATGGTGAACCCGAGGACCAGGATACGAAAACTGAGATGCATTTTAAATCGTTTCCCAATCACACGGTGGACGATACTCTGGGTTTCCCATGCATGTTTTAGCTGGAGGAAGAATGCCTTGAACCTGGAGAGTTGGGAACCATGGAATGGGTACCATGCAGTATGACTTCAAAGGGTCTGCATTTGCTCACCGAAACTCACCAATGCTATCAGCCTGAAGTGTCCAGCCTTATGTCTCAACCAGCTCTGGGTGTAGATGTGGTCAATCCCAGTTGCATCACATGCCCTGAGTGAATTATTTAAGAATTGCTCTCTATTTCACTGTCTTTGTGTTTTGTTTTCGAAATTTATTTTGATAATGGGATTTATCGGATTTTCACTGCTGCGTTTCGGCCGCTGTACACACGCTTGGTTCTCTTATGGAGACATATATATCCATGGGTTTTAAGATTCTTCCTAGTCAGGTATATTCCTTGGCGTTGATTATGTGGTGTTGGGTCCATTTCGTTGAGCAAGGAGTAGGTCTTGTCTATTACATATTTGGCTTATGGAAAGTTATCTGTGCTAATTTCAGTCTCTGGTTTTATGCAGCACCCAAAGGCACCTTTCCCCATAAGCAGGTACTAGTTGGTTTTCTAAATTTGGGACCCTGTTCTGTTTTGTAATTCAGTTCATGTGTAGTCAAGTTTACATTCCGTGTATTAGTGATATCTTATGATGTTTCTTTTTCTGTGTGACGTAGTTCACGTAGAATCACCGTACCTGCATCCACTCACTATGCCGCTACGGGCCTGATGACACAGATTTCATTGCTGAGTGATATTGCATTGTACGTACGTGCCACAACTTCTTTATCCATTTTTTGCTTTCTGGGATATTTACCTGATACTGTAGACGAGCTTCTTGTGAACACAGCCGTGCCAAATATTGGGGTGGCTGTCTGTTTTTGATTTTAATTTCTGTAAGCTATAGGTCCATAAGTGGAAGTGCCATAGGCTGTGTTGCTTTGTTTCTTACGTGTTTCAGGAAACACCATACACTTCTCCAGGGTGGCTGCTGGCAATTTACATCCTGCCATTCAGCATAACAAGGCTCCCTGTTCTCCATATCCTGTCCTACCTTTCTGGATTTTACACTTTTTTCAGATGGCCCTCTTGCCCGGGGGGCAGTGAGACTTCATTGTAGTGGAGATTTCGTTTACAGGTTTGCTAGGTTGGCCAAAAAGTGCGTATGCGTTTTTTCCTGAATATATTCAGGAAAAAATGCATACGCCCTTTTTGGCCAAGTGCATCATTGTCGACGTTCTGCCTCTTTTCCTATGCTTTCAGGGCAATTCCAGTCTACCCCCTGCAATCGTTTTCCTGAAATTCTGCCCCGCTTTCAAGTGCCCTTCGCAGGCTTACTTCAATATATTTTTGGAGGATAGCTGTCATTTATAACTCTGCAGGTTTGTGAATTACAGTGCCCCTGAGCTCCTTTCTTCAACTCGCTTTCTTGTGAGCTGGCCACAAAACCGCAGGATTGCTTCAGGCCCTAATCTGTTTCCAGCAGGGCACACTGAGCCTTTGGTTAATTCCTCTTCCTGGTGGGCAATGAGCGTTACATTTGCCCGTGCAGCCACCTATAGCTAGTCTCTCATTGGTTCTCCCTATTCCTGTTCATCTAGCACAGAATTTGCAAGCTGTGCCAAACAGGAGGTTAAAGGCACTGACTCTCCAAGCAGGGAGAATGTTAGTAAATCATCTGGAATGGTGAACCCGAGGACCAGGATACGAAACCTGAGATGCATTTTAAATCGTTTCCCAATCACACGGTGGACCATACTGTAGGTTTCCTATGCATGTTTTAGCTGGAGGAAGAATCCCTTGAACCTGAAGAGTTGGGACCCATGGAATAGGTACCATGCAGTATGACTTCAAAGGGTCTGCATTTGCTCACCGAAACTCACCAATGCTATTAGACTGAAGTGTCCAGCCTTATGTCTCAATCAGCTCTGGGTGTAGATGTGGTCAATCCTGGTTGCATCACATGCCCTGAGTGAATTATTTAAGAATTGCTCTCTATTTCACTGTCTTTGTGTTTTGTTTTCGAAATTTATTTTGATAATGGGATTTATCGGATTTTCACTGCTGCGTATCGGCCGCTGTACACACGCTTGATTCTCTTACGGAGACATATATAATCACGGGTTTTAAGATTCTTCCTAGTCATATATATTCCTAGGCGTTGAATATGTGGTGTTGAGTCCATTTCGTTGAGCAAGGAGTAGGTCTTGTCTATTACATATTTGGCTTATGGAACGTTATCTGTGCTAATTTCAGTCTCTGGTTTTATGCAGCACCCCAAGGCACCTTTCCCCATAAGCAAGCACTAGTTGGTTTTCTAAATTTGAGACCCTGTTCTGTTTTGTAATTCAGTTCATGTGTAGTCAAGTTTACATTCCGTGTATTAGTGATATCTTATGATATTTCTTTTTCTGTGTGACGTAGTTCACGTAGAATCACCGTACCTGCATCCACTCACTATGCCACTACGGGCCTGATGACACAGATTTCATTGCTGAGTGATATTGCATTGCACATACGTGCCACAACTTCTTTATCCATTTTTTGCTTTCTGGGATATTTACCTGGTACTGTAGACGAGCTTCTTGGGAACACAGCCGTCCCAAACTTTGGGGTGGCTCTCTGTTTTTGATTTTAATTTCCCTAAGGAATAGGACCATAAGTGCAATTGCCATAGGCTGTGTTGCTTTATTTCTTACGTGTTTCAGGAAACACCATACACTTCTCCAGGGTGGCTGTTGGCAATTTACATCCTGCCAATCAGCATAACAAGGCTCCCTCTTCTCCATATCCTGTCCTACCTTTCTGGATTTTACACTTTTTTCAGATGGCCCTCTTGCCCGGGGGGCAGTGAGACTTCATTGTAGTGCAGATTTCCTTTACAGGCTTGCTTGGTTGGCCAAAAAGGGCGTATGCGTTTTTTCCTGAATATATTCAGGAAAAAACGCATACGCCCTTTTTGGCCAAGTGCATCATTGTCGACGTTGTGCCTCGTTTCCTATGCTTTCAGGGCAATTCCAGTCTACCCCCTGCAATCGTTTTCCTGAAATTCTGCCCCGCTTTCAAGTCCCCTACGCAGGCTTACTTCAGTATACTTTTGGAAGATAGCTGTCATTTATAACTCTGCAGGTTTGTGAATTACAGTGCCCCTGATCTCCTTTCTTCAACTCGCTTTCTTGTGAGCTGGGCACAAAACCGCAGGATTGCTTCAGGCCCTAATCTGTTTCCAGCAGGGCACACTGAGCCTTTGTTTAATTCCTCTTCCTGGTGGGCAATGAGCGTTACATTTGCCCGTGCAGACACCTACAGCTAGTCTCTCATTGTTTCTCCCTATTCCTGTTCATCTGGCACAGAAATTGCAAGCTGTGCCAAAGAGGAAGTTAAAGGCACTGACTCTACAAGCGGGGAGAGTGTTAGTAAAGCATCTGGAATGGTGAACCCGAGGACCAGGATACGAAAACTGAGATGCATTTTAAATCGTTTCCCAATCACACGGTGGACGATACTCTGGGTTTCCCATGCATGTTTTAGCTGGAGGAAGAATCCCTTGAACCTAGAGAGTTGGGAACCATGGAATGGGTACCATGCAGTATGACTTCAAAGGGTCTGCATTTGCTCACCGAAACTCACCAATGCTATCAGCCTGAAGTGTCCAGCCTTATGTCTCAACCAGCTCTGGGTGTAGATGTGGTCAATCCCGGTTGCATCACATGCCCTGAGTGAATTATTTAAGAATTGCTCTCTATTTCACTGTCTTTGTGTTTTGTTTTCGAAATTTATTTTGATAATGGGATTTATCGGATTTTCCCTGCTGCGTTTCGGCCGCTGTACACACGCTTGGTTCTCTTATGGAGACATATATATCCATGGGTTTTAAGATTCTTCCTAGTCAGGTATGTTCCTAGGCGTTGATTATGTGGTGTTGGGTCCATTTCGTTGAGCAAGGAGTAGGTCTTGTCTATTACATATTTGGCTAATGGAAAGTTATCTGTGCTAATTTCAGTCTCTGGTGTTATGCAGCACCCAAAGGCACCTTTCCCCATAAGCAGGCACTAGTTGGTTTTCTAAATTTGGGACCCTGTTCTGTTTTGTAATTCAGTTCATGTGTAGTCAAGTTTACATTCCGTGTATTAGTGATATCTTATGATGTTTCTTTTTCTGTGTGACGTAGTTCACGTAGAATCACCGTACCTGCATCCACTCACTATGCCGCTACGGGCCTGATGACACAGATTTCATTGCTGAGTGATATTGCATTGCACGTACGTGCCACAACTTCTTTATCCATTTTTTGCTTTCTGGGATATTTACCTGATACTGTAGACGAGCTTCTTGTGAACACAGCCGTGCCAAATATTGGGGTGGCTGTCTGTTTTTGATTTTAATTTCCGTAAGCTATAGGACCATAAGTGGAAGTGCCATAGGCTGTGTTGCTTTGTTTCTTACGTGTTTCAGGAAACACAATACACTTCTCCAGGGTAGCTGCTGGCAATTTACATCCTGCCAATCAGCATAACAAGGCTCCCTGTTCTCCATATCCTGTCCTACCTTTCTGGATTTTACACTTTTTTCAGATGGCCCTTTTGCCCGGGGGGGCAGTGAGACTTCATTGTAGTGCAGATTTCCTTTACAGGCTTGCTTGGTTGGCCAAAAAGGGCGTATGCGTTTTTTCCTGAATATATTCAGGAAAAAACGCATACGCCCTTTTTGGCCAAGTGCATCATTGTCGACGTTCTGCCTCTTTTCCTATGCTTTCAGGGCAATTCCAGTCTACCCCCTGCAATCGTTTTCCTGAAATTCTGCCCCGCTTTCAAGTCCCCTTCGCAGGCTTACTTCAATATATTTTTGGAGGATAGCTGTCATTTATAACTCTGCAGGTTTGTGAATTACAGTGCCCCTGAGCTCCTTTCTTCAACTCGCTTTCTTGTGAGCTGGGCACAAAACCGCAGGATTGCTTCAGGCCCTAATCTGTTTCCAGCAGGGCACACTGAGCCTTTGTTTAATTCCTCTTCCTGGTGGGAAATGAGCGTTACATTTGCCCCTGCAAACACCTATACCTAGTGTCTCATTGGTTCTCCCTATTCCTGTTCATCTTGCACAGAAATTGCAAGCTGTGCCAAACAGGAGGTTAAAGGCACTGACTCTCCAAGCAGGGAGAGTGTTAGTAAAGCATCTGGAATGGTGAACCCGAGGACCAGGATGCGAAAACTGAGGTGCATTTTAAATCATTTCCCAATCACACGGTGGACCATACTGTGGGTTTCCCATGCATGTTTAGCTGGAGGAAGAATCCCTTGAACCTGAAGAGTTGGGACCCATGGAATAGGTACCATGCAGTATGACTTCAAAGGGTCTGCATTTGCTCACCGAAACTCACCAATGCTATCAGCCTGAAGTGTCCAGCCTTATGTCTCAACCAGCTCTGGGTGTAGATGTGGTAAATCCCGGTTGCATCACATGCCCTGAGTGAATTATTTAAGAATTGCTCTCTATTTCACTGTCTTTGTGTTTTGTTTTCGAAATTTATTTTCATAATGGGATTTATTGGATTTTCACTGCTGCGTTTATGCCGCTGTACACACGCTTGATTCTCTTACGGAGACATATAAATCCATGGGTTTTAAGATTCTTCCTAGTCAGGTATATTCCTAGGCGTTGAATATGTGGTGTTGAGTCCATTTCGTTGAGCAAGGAGTAGGTCTTGTCTATTACATATTTGGCTTATGGAATGTTATCTGTGCTAATTTCAGTCTCTGCTTTTATGCAGCAACCCAAGGCACCTTTCCCCATAAGCAAGCACTAGTTGGTTTTCTAAATTTGTGACCCTGTTCTGTTTTGTAATTCAGTTCATGTGTAGTCAAGTTTACATTCCGTGTATTAGTGATATCTTATGATCTTTCTTTTTCTGTGTGACGTAGTTCACGTAGAATCACCGTACCTGCATCCACTCACTATGCCGCTACGGGCCTGATGACACAGATTTCATTGCTGAGTGATATTGCATTGCACGTACGTGCCACAACTTCTTTATCCATTTTTTGCTTTCTGGGATATTTACCTGATACTGTAGACGAGCTTCTTGTGAACACAGCCGTCCAAAATATTTGGGTGGCTGTCTGTTTTTGATTTTAATTTCCGTAAGCTATAGGACCATAAGTGGAAGTGCCATAGGCTGTGTTGCTTTGTTTCTTACGTGTTTCAGGAAACACCATACACTTCTCCAGGGTGGCTGTTCACAATTTACATCCTGCCAATCAGCATAACAAGGCTCCCTGTTCTCCATATCCTGTCCTACCTTTCTGGATTTTACACTTTTTTCAGATGGCCCTTTTGCCCGGGGGGGCAGTGAGATTTCATTGTAGTGCAGATTTCCTTTACAGGCTTGCTTGGTTGGCCAAAAAGGGCGTATGCGTTTTTTCCTGAATATATTCAGGAAAAAACGCATACGCACATTTTGGCCAAGTGCATCATTGTCGACGTTGTGCCTCTTTTCCTATGCTTTCAGGGCAATTCCAGTCTACCCCCTGCAATCGTTTTCCTGAAATTCTGCCCCGCTTTCAAGTCCCCTTCGCAGGCTTACTTCAATATATTTTTGGAGGATAGCTGTCATTTATAACTCTGCAGGTTTGTGAATTACAGTGCCCCTGAGCTCCTTTCTTCAACTCGCTTTCTTGTGAGCTGGGCACAAAACCGCAGGATTGCTTCAGGCCCTAATCTGTTTCCAGCAGGGCACACTGAGCCTTTGGTTAATTCCTCTTCCTGGTGGGCAATGAGCGTTACATTTGCCTGTGCAGACACCTATAGCTCGTCTCTCATTGGTTCTCCCTATTCCTGTTCATCTTGCACAGAAATTGCAAGCTGTGCCAAACAGGAGGTTAAAGGCACTGACTCTCCAAGCAGGGAGAATGTTAGTAAAGCATCTGGAATGGTGAACCCGAGGACCAGGATACGAAAACTGAGATGCATTTTAAATCGTTTCCCAATCACACGGTGGACCATACTGTGGGTTTCCTATGCATGTTTTAGCTGGAGGAAGAATCCCTTGAACCTGAAGAGTTGGGACCCATGGAATAGGTACGATGCAGTATGACTTCAAAGGGTCTGCATTTGCTCACCAAAACTCACCTATGCTATTAGCCTGAAGTGTCCAGCCTTATGTCTCAATCAGCTCTGGGTGTAGATGTGGTCAATCCCGGTTGCATCACATGCCCTGTGTGAATTATTTAAGAATTGCTCTCTATTTCACTGTCTTTGTGTTTTGTTTTCGAAATGTATTTTGATAATGGGATTTATCGGATTTTCACTGCTGCGTATCGGCCGCTGTACACACGCTTGATTCACTTACGGAGACATATATATCCATGGGTTTTAAGATTCTTCCTAGTCAGGTATATTCCTAGGCGTTGAATATGTGGTGTTGAGTCCATTTCGTTGAGCAAGGAGTAGGTCTTGTCTATTACATATTTGGCTTATGGAATGTTATCTGTGCTAATTTCAGTCTCTGGTTTTATGCAGCACCCCAAGGCACCTTTCCCCATAAGCAAGCACTAGTTGGTTTTCTAAATTTGAGACCCTGTTCTGTTTTGTAATTCAGTTCATGTGTAGTCAAGTTTACATTCCGTCTATTAGTGATATCTTATGATGTTTCTTTTTCTGTGTGACGTAGTTCACGTAGAATCACCGTACCTGCATCCACTCACTATGCCGCTACGGGCCTGATGACACAGATTTCATTGCTGAGTGATATTGCATTGTACGTACGTGCCACAACTTCTTTATCCATATTTTGCTTTCTGGGATATTTACCTGGAACTGTAGACGAGCTTCTTGGGAACACAGCCGTCCCAAACTTTGGGGTGGCTCTCTGTTTTTGATTTTAATTTCCCTAAGGAATAGGACCATAAGTGCAATTGCCATAGGCTGTGTTGCTTTATTTCTTACGTGTTTCAGGAAACACCATACACTTCTCCAGGGTGGTTGTTGGC
Source organism: Phocoena phocoena (assembly GCF_963924675.1). NCBI lineage: Eukaryota > Metazoa > Chordata > Mammalia > Artiodactyla > Phocoenidae > Phocoena > Phocoena phocoena. The sequence continues at coordinate 320,817 of NW_027077738.1, forward strand.
AATTTACATCCTGCCAATCAGCATAACAAGGCTCTCTGTTCTCCATATCCTGTCCTACCTTTCTGGATTTTACACTTATTTCAGATGGCCCTCTTGCCCGCGGGGCAGTGAGACTTCATTGTAGTGCAGATTTCCTTTACAGGCTTGCTTGTTTGGCCAAAAAGGGCGTATGCGTTTTTTCCTGAATATATTCAGGAAAAAACGCATACGCCCTTTTTGGCCAAGTGCAGCATTGTCGACGTTGTGCCTCTTTTCCTATGCTTTCAGGGCAATTCCAGTCTACCCCCTGCAATCGTTTTCCTGAAATTCTGCCTCGCTTTCAAGTCCCCTTCGCAGGCTTACTTCAATATACTTTTGGAAGATAGCTGTCATTTATAACTCTGCAGGTTTGTGAATTACAGTGCCTCTGAGCTCCGTTCTTCAACTCGCTTTCTTGTGAGCTGGGCACAAAACCGCAGGATTGCTTCAGGCCCTAATCTGTTTCCATCAGGGCACACTGAGCCTTTATTTAATTCCTCTTCCTGGTGGGCAGTGAGCGTTACATTTGCCTGTGCAGACACCTACAGCTAGTCTCTCATTGGTTCTCCCTATTCCTGTTCATCTTGCACAGAAATTGCAAGCTGTGCCAAAGAGCAGGTTAAAGGCAGTGACTCTCCAAGCGGGGAGAGTGTTAGTAAAGCATCTGGAATGGTGAACCCGAGGACCAGGATACGAAAACTGAGATGCATTTTAAATCGTTTCCCAATCACACGGTGGATGATACTCTGGGTTTCCCATGCATGTTTTAGCTGGAGGAAGAATGCCTTGAACCTGGAGAGTTGGGACCCATGGAATGGGTACCATGCAGTATGAATTCAAAGGGTCTGCATTTGCTCACCGAAACTCACCAATGCTAACAGCCTGAAGTGTCCAGCCTTATGTCTCAACCAGCTCTGGGTGTAGATGGGGTCAATCCCGGTTGCATTACATGCCCTGAGTGAATTAGTTAAGAATTGCTCTCTATTTCACTGTCTTTGTGTTTTGTTTTCGAAATTTATTTTGATAATGGGATTTATCGGATTTTCACTGCTGCGTTTCGGCCGCTGTACACACGCTTGATTCTCTTACGGAGACATATATATCCATGGGTTTTAAGATTCTTCCTAGTCAGGTATATTCCTAGGCGTTGAATATGTGGTGTTGAGTCCATTTCGTTGAGCAAGGAGTAGGTCTTGTCTATTACATATTTGGCTTATGGAATGTTATCTGTGCTAATTTCAGTCTCTGGTTTTATGCAGCACCCCAAGGCACCTTTCCCCATAAGCAAGCACTAGTTGGTTTTCTAAATTTGAGACCCTGTTCTGTTTTGTAATTCAGTTCATGTGTAGTCAAGTTTACATTCCGTGTATTAGTGATATCTTATGATGTTTCTTTTTCTGTGTGACGTAGTTCACGTAGAATCACCATACCTGCATCCACTCACTATGCCGCTACGGGCCTGATGACACAGATTTCATTGCTGAGTGATATTGCATTGCACGTACGTGCCACAACTTCTTTATCCATTTTTTGCTTTCTGGGATATTTACCTGGTACTGTAGACGAGCTTCTTGGGAACACAGCCGTCCCAAACTTTGGGGTGGCTCTCTGTTTTTGATTTTAATTTCCCTAAGGAATAGGACCATAAGTGCAATTGCCATAGGCTGTGTTGCTTTATTTCTTACGTGTTTCAGGAAACACCATACACTTCTCCAGGGTGGCTGTTGGCAATTTACATCCTGCCAATCAGCATAACAAGGCTCCCTGTTCTCCATATCCTGTCCTACCTTTCTGGATTTTACAATTTTTTCAGATGGCCCTTTTGCCCGGGGGGGCAGTGAGATTTCATTGTAGTGCAGATTTCCTTTACAGGCTTGCTTGGTTGGCCAAAAAGGGCGTATGCGTTTTTTCCTGAATATATTCAGGAAAAAACGCATACGCCCTTTTTGGCCAAGTGCATCATTGTCGACGTTCTGCCTCTTTTCCTATGCTTTCAGGGCAATTCCAGTCTACCCCCTGCAATCGTTTTCCTGAAATTCAGCCCCGCTTTCAAGTCCCCTTTGCAGGCTTACTTCAATATATTTTTGGAGGATAGCTGTCATTTATAACTCTGCAGGTTTGTGAAGTACAGTGCCCCTGAGCTCCTTTCTTCAACTCGCTTTCTTGTGAGCTGGGCACAAAACCGCAGGATTGCTTCAGGCCCTAATCTGTTTCCAGCAGGGCACACTGAGCCTTTGTTTAATTCCTCTTCCTGGTGGGCAATGAGCGTTACATTTGCCCGTGCAGACACCTACAGCTAGTCTCTCATTGGTTCTCCCTATTGCTGTTCATCTTGCACAGAAATGGCAAGCTGTGCCAAACAGGAGGTTAAAGGCACTGACTCTCCAAGCGGGGAGAGTGTTAGTAAAGCATCTGGAATGGTGAACCCGAGGACCAGGATACGAAAAGTGAGATGCATTTTAAATTGTTTCCTAATCACACGGTGGACGATACTCTGGGTTTCCCATGCATGTTTTAGCTGGAGGAAGAATGCCTTGAACCTGGAGAGTTGGGACCCATGGATTGAGTACCATGCAGTATGACTTCAAAGGGTCTGCATTTGCTCACCGAAACTCACCAATGCTATCAGCCTGAAGTGTCCAGCCTTATGTCTCAACCAGCTCTGGGTGTAGATGTGGTCAATCCCAGTTGCATCACATGCCCTGAGTGAATTATTTAAGAATTGCTCTCTATTTCACTGTCTTTGTGTTTTGTTTTCGAAATTTATTTTGATAATGGGATTTATCAGATTTTCACTGCTGCATTTCCGCCGCTGTACACACGCTTGATTCTCTTACCGAGACATATATATGCATGGGTTTCAAGATTCTTCCTAGTCAGGTATATTCCTAGGCGTTGAATATGTGGTGCTGAGTCCATTTCGTTGAGCAAGGAGTAGGTCTTGTCTATTACATATTTGGCTTATGGAATGTTATCTGTGCTAATTTCAGTCTCTGGTTTTATGCAGCACCCCAACGCACCTTTCCCCATAAGCAAGCACTAGTTGGTTTTCTAAATTTGAGACCCTGTTCTTTTTTGTATTTCAGTTCATGTGTAGTCAAGTTTACATTCCGTGTATTAGTGATATCTTATGATGTTTCTTTTTCTGTGTGACGTAGTTCACGTAGAATCACCGTACCTGCATCCACTCACTATGCCGCTACGGGCCTGATGACACAGATTTCATTGCTGAGTGATATTGCATTGCACGTACGTGCCACAACTTCTTTATCCATTTTTTGCTTTCTGGGATATTTACCTGATACTGTAGACGAGCTTCTTGTGAACACAGCCGTGCCAAATATTGGGGTGGCTGTCTGTTTTTGATTTTAATTTCCGTAAGCTATAGGACCATAAGTGGAAGTGCCATAGGCTGTGTTGCTTTGTTTCTTACGTGTTTCAGGAAACACCATACACTTCTCCAGGGTGGCTGCTGGCAGTTTACATCCTGCCAATCAGCATAACATGGCTCCCTGTTCTCCATATCCTGTCCTACCTTTCTGGATTTTACACTTTTTTCAGATGGCCCTTTTGCCCGGGGGGCAGTGAGACTTCATTGTAGTGGAGATTTCCTTTACAGGTTTGCTACGTTGGCCAAAAAGGGCGTATGCGTTTTTTCTTGAATATATTCAGGAAAAAACGCATACGCCCTTTTTGGCCAAGTGCATCATTGTCGACGTTGTGCCTCTTTTCCTATGCTTTCAGGGCAATTCCAGTCTACCCCCTGCAATCGTTTTCCTGAAATTCTGCCCCGCTTTCAAGTCCCCTTCGCAGGCTTACTTCAATATATTTTTGGAGGATAGCTGTCATTTATAACTCTGCAGGTTTGTGAATTACAGTGCCTCTGAGCTCCTTTCTTCAACTCGCTTTCTTGTGAGCTGGCCACAAAACCGCAGGATTGCTTCAGGCCCTAATCTGTTTCCAGCAGGGCACACTGAGCCTTTGTTTAATTCCTCTTCCTGGTGGGCAATGAGCGTTACATTTGCCCGTGCAGCCACCTATAGCTAGTCTCTCATTGGTTCTCCCTATTCCTGTTCATCTTGCACAGAAATTGCAAGCTGTGCCAAACAGGAGGTTAAAGGCACTGACTCTCCAAGCGGGGAGAGTGTTAGTAAAGCATCTGGAATGGTGAACCCGAGGACCAGGATACGAAACCTGAGATGCATTTTAAATCGTTTCCCAATCACACGGTGGACCATACTGTGGGTTTTCTATGCATGTTTTAGCTGGAGGAAGAATGCCTTGAACCTGGAGAGTTGGGAACCATGGAATGGGTACCATGCAGTATGACTTCAAAGGGTCTGCATTTGCTCACTGAAACTCACCAATGCTATCAGCCTGAAGTGTCCAGCCTTATGTCTCAACCAGCTCTGGGTGTAGATGTGGTCAATCCCGGTTGCATCACATGCCCTGAGTGAATTATTTAAGAATTGCTCTCTATTTCACTGTCTTTGTGTTTTGTTTTCGAAATTTATTTTGATAATGGGATTTATCGGATTTTCACTGCTGCGTATCGGCCGCTGTACACACGCTTGATTCTCTTACGGAGACATATATATCCATGGGTTTTAAGATTCTTCCTAGTCAGGTATATTCCTAGGCGTTGAATATGTGGTGTTGAGTCCATTTCGTTGAGCAAGGAGTAGGTATTGTCTATTACATATTTGGCTTATGGAATGTTATCTGTGCTAATTTCAGTCTCTGGTTTTATGCAGCACCCCAAGGCACCTTTCCCCATAAGCAAGCACTAGTTGGTTTTCTAAATTTGAGACCCTGTTCTGTTTTGTAATTCAGTTCATGTGTAGTCAAGTTTACATTCCGTGTATTAGTGATATCTTATGATGTTTCTTTTTCTGTGTGAAGTAGTTCACGTAGAATCACCGTACCTGCATCCACTCACTATGCCGCTACGGGCCTGATGACACAGATTTCATTGCTGAGTGATATTGCATTGCACATACGTGCCACAACTTCTTTATCCATTTTTTGCTTTCTGGGATATTTACCTGGTACTGTAGACGAGCTTCTTGGGAACACAGCCGTCCCAAACTTTGGGGTGGCTCTCTGTTTTTGATTTTAATTTCCCTAAGGAATAGGACCATAAGTGCAATTGCCATAGGCTGTGTTGCTTTATTTCTTACGTGTTTCAGGAAACACCATACACTTCTCCAGGGTGGCTGTTGGCAATTTACATCCTGCCAATGAGCATAACAAGGCTCCCTCTTCTACATATCCTGTCCTACCTTTCTGGATTTTACACTTTTTTCAGATGGCCCTCTTGCCCGGGGGGCAGTGAGACTTCATTGTAGTGCAGATTTCCTTTACAGGCTTGCTTGGTTGGCCAAAAAGGGCGTATGCGTTTTTTCCTGAATATATTCAGGAAAAAACGCATACGCCCTTTTTGGCCAAGTGCATCATTGTCGACGTTGTGCCTCGTTTCCTATGCTTTCAGGGCAATTCCTGTCTACACCCTGCAATCGTTTTCCTGAAATTCTGCCCCGCTTTCAAGTCCCCTACGCAGGCTTACTTCAGTATACTTTTGGAAGATAGCTGTCATTTATAACTGGGCAGGTTTGTGAATTACAGTGCCCTTGAGCTCCTTTCTTCAACTCGCTTTCTTGTGAGCTGGGCACAAAACCGCAGGATTGCTTCAGGCCCTAATCTGTTTCCAGCAGGGCACACTGAGCCTTTGTTTAATTCCTCTTCCTGGTGGGCAATGAGCGTTACATTTGCCCGTGCAGACACCTACAGCTAGTCTCTCATTGTTTCTCCCTATTCCTGTTCATCTGGCACAGAAATTGCAAGCTGTGCCAAAGAGGAGTTTAAAGGCACTGACTCTCCAAGCGGGGAGAGTGTTAGTAAAGCATCTGCAATGGTGAACCCGAGGACCAGGATACGAAAACTGAGATGCATTTTAAATCGTTTCCCAATCACACGGTGGACGATACTCTGGGTTTCCCATGCATGTTTTAGCTGGAGGAAGAATGCCTTGAACCTGGAGACTTGGGAACCATGGAATGGGTACCATGCAGTATGACTTCAAAGGGTCTGCATTTGCTCACCAAAACTCACCAATGCTATCAGCCTGAAGTGTCCAGCCTTATGTCTCAACCAGCTCTGGGTGTAGATGTGGTCAATCCCGGTTGCATCACATGCCCTGAGTGAATTATTTAAGAATTGCTCTCTATTTCACTGTCTTTGTGTTTTGTTTTCGAAATTTATTTTGATAATGGGATTTATCGGATTTTCACTGCTGCGTTTCGGCCGCTGTACACACGCTTGATTCTCTTACGGAGACATATATATCCATGGGTTTTAAGATTCTTCCTAGTCAGGTATATTCCTAGGCGTTGAATATGTGGTGTTGAGTCCATTTCGTTGAGCAAGGAGTAGGTCTTGTCTATAACATATTTGGCTTATGGAATGTTATCTGTGCTAATTTCAGTCTCTGGTTTTATGCAGCACCCCAAGGCACCTTTCCCCATAAGCAAGCACTAGTTGGTTTTCTAAATTTGAGACCCTGTTCTGTTTTGTAATTCAGTTCATGTGTAGTCAAGTTTACATTCCGTGTATTAGTGATATCTTATGATGTTTCTATTTCTGTGTGACGTAGTTCACGTAGAATCACCGTACCTGCATCCACTCACTATGCCGCTACGGGCCTGATGACACAGATTTCATTGCTGAGTGATATTGCATTGCACATACGTGCCACAACTTCTTTATCCATTTTTTGCTTTCTGGGATATTTACCTGGTACTGTAGACGAGCTTCTTGGGAACACAGCCGTCCCAAACTTTGGGGTGGCTCTCTGTTTTTGATTTTAATTTCCCTAAGGAATAGGACCATAAGTGCAATTGCCATAGGCTGTGTTGCTTTATTTCTTACGTGTTTCAGGAAACACCATACACTTCTCCAGGGTGGCTGTTGGCAATTTACATCCTGCCAATCAGCATAACAAGGCTCCCTCTTCTCCATATCCTGTCCTACCTTTCTGGATTTTACACTTTTTTCAGATGGCCCTCTTGCCCGGGGGGCAGTGAGACTTCATTGTAGTGCAGATTTCCTTTACAGGCTTGCTTGGTTGGCCAAAAAGGGCGTATGCGTTTTTTCCTGAATATATTCAGGAAAAAACGCATACGCCCTTTTTGGCCAAGTGCATCATTGTCGACGTTGTGCCTCGTTTCCTATGCTTTCAGGGCAATTCCTGTCTACACCCTGCAATCGTTTTCCTGAAATTCTGCCCCGCTTTCAAGTCCCCTACGCAGGCTTACTTCAGTATACTTTTGGAAGATAGCTGTCATTTATAACTCTGCAGGTTTGTGAATTACAGTGCCCCTGAGCTCCTTTCTTCAACTCGCTTTCTTGTGAGCTGGGCACAAAACCGCAGGATTGCTTCAGGCCCTAATCTGTTTCCAGCAGGGCACACTGAGCCTTTGTTTAATTCCTCTTCCTGGTGGGCAATGAGCGTTACATTTGCCCGTGCAGACACCTACAGCTAGTCTCTCATTGTTTCTCCCTATTCCTGTTCATCTTGCACAGAAATTGCAAGCTGTGCCAAAGAGGAGGTTAAAGGCACTGACTCTCCAAGCGGGGAGAGTGTTAGTAAAGCATCTGGAATGGTGAACCCGAGGACCAGGATACGATAACTGAGATGCATTTTAAATCGTTTCCCAATCACACGGTGGACGATACTCTGGGTTTCCCATGCATGTTTTAGCTGGAGGAAGAATGCCTTGAACCTGGAGAGTTGGGAACCATGGAATGGGTACCATGCAGTATGACTTCAAAGGGTCTGCATTTGCTCACCGAAACTCACCAATGCTATCAGCCTGAAGTGTCCAGCCTTATGTCTCAACCAGCTCTGGGTGTAGATGTGGTCAATCCCGGTTGCATCACATGCCCTGAGTGAATTATTTAAGAATTGCTCTCTATTTCACTGTCTTTGTGTTTTGTTTTCGAAATTTATTTTGATAATGGGATTTATCGGATTTTCACTGCTGCGTTTCGGCCGCTGTACACACGCTTGATTCTCTTACGGAGACATATATATCCATGGGTTTTAAGATTCTTCCTAGTCAGGTATATTCCTAGGCGTTGAATATGTGGTGTTGAGTCCATTTCGTTGAGCAAGGAGTAGGTCTTGTCTATAACATATTTGGCTTATGGAATGTTATCTGTGCTAATTTCAGTCTCTGGTTTTATGCAGCACCCCAAGGCACCTTTCCCCATAAGCAAGCACTAGTTGGTTTTCTAAATTTGAGACCCTGTTCTGTTTTGTAATTCAGTTCATGTGTAGTCAAGTTTACATTCCGTGTATTAGTGATATCTTATGATGTTTCTATTTCTGTGTGACGTAGTTCACGTAGAATCACCGTACCTGCATCCACTCACTATGCCGCTACGGGCCTGATGACACAGATTTCATTGCTGAGTGATATTGCATTGCACATACGTGCCACAACTTCTTTATCCATTTTTTGCTTTCTGGGATATTTACCTGGTACTGTAGACGAGCTTCTTGGGAACACAGCCGTCCCAAACTTTGGGGTGGCTCTCTGTTTTTGATTTTAATTTCCCTAAGGAATAGGACCATAAGTGCAATTGCCATAGGCTGTGTTGCTTTATTTCTTACGTGTTTCAGGAAACACCATACACTTCTCCAGGGTGGCTGTTGGCAATTTACATCCTGCCAATCAGCATAACAAAGCTCCCTCTTCTCCATATCCTGTCCTACCTTTCTGGATTTTACACTTTTTTCAGATGGCCCTCTTGCCCGGGGGGCAGTGAGACTTCATTGTAGTGCAGATTTCCTTTACAGGCTTGCTTGGTTGGCCAAAAAGGGCGTATGCGTTTTTTCCTGAATATATTCAGGAAAAAACGCATACGCCCTTTTTGGCCAAGTGCATCATTGTCGACGTTCTGCCTTTTATCCTATGCTTTCAGGGCAATTCCTGTCTACCCCCTGCAATCGTTTTCCTGAAATTCTGCCCCGCTTTCAAGTCCCCTACGCAGGCTTACTTCAGTATACTTTTGGAAGATAGCTGTCATTTATAACTCTGCAGGTTTGTGAATTACAGTGCCCCTGAGCTCCTTTCTTCAACTCGCTTTCTTGTGAGCTGGGCACAAAACCGCAGGATTGCTTCAGGCCCTAATCTGTTTCCAGCAGGGCACACTGAGCCTTTGTTTAATTCCTCTTCCTGGTGGGCAATGAGCGTTACATTTGCCCGTGCAGACACCTACAGCTAGTCTCTCATTGTTTCTCCCTATTCCTGTTCATCTTGCACAGAAATTGCAAGCTGTGCCAAAGAGGAGGTTAAAGGCACTGACTCTCCAAGTGGGGAGAGTGTTAGTAAAGCATCTGGAATGGTGAACCCGAGGACCAGGATACGAAAACTGAGATGCATTTTAAATCGTTTCCCAATCACACGGTGGACGATACTCTGGGTTTCCCATGCATGTTTTAGCTGGAGGAAGAATGCCTTGAACCTGGAGAGTTGGGAACCATGGAATGGGTACCATGCAGTATGACTTCAAAGGGTCTGCATTTGCTCACTGAAACTCACCAATGCTATCAGCCTGAAGTGTCCAGCCTTATGTCTCAACCAGCTCTGTGTGTAGATGTGGTCAATCCCGGTTGCATCACATGCCCTGAGTGAATTATTTAAGAATTGCTCTCTATTTCACTGTCTTTGTGTTTTGTTTTCGAAATTTATTTTGATAATGGGATTTATCTGATTTTCACTGCTGCGTATCGGCCGCTGTACACACGCTTGATTCTCTTACGGAGACATATATATCCATGGGTTTTAAGATTCTTCCTAGTCAGGTATATTCCTAGGCGTTGAATATGTGGTGTTGAGTCCATTTCGTTGAGCAAGGAGTAAGTATTGTCTATTACATATTTGGCTTATGGAATATTATCCGTGCTAATTTCAGTCTCTGGTTTTATGCAGCACCCCAAGGCACCTTTCCCCATAAGTAAGCACTAGTTGGTTTTCTAAATTTGAGACCCTGTTCTGTTTTGTAATTCAGTTCATGTGTAGTCAAGTTTACATTCCGTGTATTAGTGATATCTTATGATGTTTCTTTTTCTGTGTGACGTAGTTCACGTAGAATCACCGTACCTGCATCCACTCACTATGCCGCTACGGGCCTGATGACACAGATTTCATTGCTGAGTGATATTGCATTGCACATACGTGCCACAACTTCTTTATCCATTTTTTGCTTTCTGGGATACTTACCTGGTACTGTAGACGAACTTCTTGGAAACACAGCCGTCCCAAACTTTGGGGTGGCTCTCTGTTTTTGATTTTAATTTCCCTAAGGAATAGGACCATAAGTGCAATTGCCATAGGCTGTGTTGCTTTATTTCTTACGTGTTTCAGGAAACACCATACACTTCTCCAGGGTGGCTGTTGGCAATTTACATCCTGCCAATCAGCATAACAAGGCTCCCTCTTCTCCATATCCTGTCCTACCTTTCTGGATTTTACACTTTTTTCAGATGGCCCTCTTGCCCGGGGGGCAGTGAGACTTCATTGTAGTGCAGATTTCCTTTACAGGCTTGCTTGGTTGGCCAAAAAGGGCGTATGCGTTTTTTCCTGAATATATTCAGGAAAAAACGCATACGCCCTTTTTGGCCAAGTGCATCATTGTCGACGTTGTGCCTCGTTTCCTATGCTTTCAGGGCAATTCCTGTCTACCCCCTGCAATCGTTTTCCTGAAATTCTGCCCCGCTTTCAAGTCCCCTACGCAGGCTTACTTCAGTATACTTTTGGAAGATAGCTGTCATTTATAACTCTGCAGGTTTGTGAATTACAGTGCCCCTGAGCTCCTTTCTTCAACTCGCTTTCTTGTGAGCTGGGCACAAAACCGCAGGATTGCTTCAGGCCCTAATCTGTTTCCAGCAGGGCACACTGAGCCTTTGTTTAATTCCTCTTCCTGGTGGGAAATGAGCGTTACATTTGCCCGTGCAGACACCTACAGCTAGTCTCTCATTGTTTCTCCCTATTCCTGTTCATCTGGCACAGAAATTGCAAGCTGTGCCAAACAGGAGGTTAAAGGCACTGACTCTCCAAGCGGGGAGAGTGTTAGTAAAGCATCTGGAATGGTGAACCCGAGGACCAGGATACGAAAACTGAGATGCATTTTAAATCGTTTCCCAATCACACGGTGGACGATACTCTGGGTTTCCCATGCATGTTTTAGCTGGAGGAAGAATGCCTTGAACCTGGAGAGTTGGGAACCATGGAATGGGTACCATGCAGTATGACTTCAAAGGGTCTGCATTTGCTCACCGAAACTCACCAATGCTATCAGCCTGAAGTGTCCAGCCTTATGTCTCAACCAGCTCTGGGTGTAGATGTGGTCAATCCCGGTTGCATCACATGCCCTGAGTGAATTATTTAAGAATTGCTCTCTATTTCACTGTCTTTGTGTTTTGTTTTCGAAATTTATTTTGATAATGGGATTTATCGGATTTTCACTGCTGCGTTTCGGCCGCTGTACACACGCTTGATTCTCTTACGGAGACATATATATCCATGGGTTTTAAGATTCTTCCTAGTCAGGTATATTCCTAGGTGTTGAATATGTGGTGTTGAGTCCATTTCGTTGAGCAAGGAGTAGGTCTTGTCTATAACATATTTGGCTTATGGAATGTTATCTGTGCTAATTTCAGTCTCTGGTTTCATGCAGCACCCCAAGGCACCTTTCCCCATAAGCAAGCACTAGTTGGTTTTCTAAATTTGAGACCCTGTTCTGTTTTGTAATTCAGTTCATGTGTAGTCAAGTTTACATTCCGTGTATTAGTGATATCTTATGATGTTTCTATTTCTGTGTGACGTAGTTCACGTAGAATCACCGTACCTGCATCCACTCACTATGCCGCTACGGGCCTGATGACACAGATTTCATTGCTGAGTGATATTGCATTGCACGTACGTGCCACAACTTCTTTATCCATTTTTTGCTTTCTGGGATATTTACCTGGTACTGTAGACGAGCTTCTTGGGAACACAGCCGTCCCAAACTTTGGGGTGGCTCTCTGTTTTTGATTTTAATTTCCCTAAGGAATAGGACCATAAGTGCAATTGCCATAGGCTGTGTTGCTTTATTTCTTACGTGTTTCAGGAAACACCATACACTTCTCCAGGGTGGCTGTTGGCAATTTACATCCTGCCAATCAGCATAACAAGGCTCCCTCTTCTCCATATCCTGTCCTACCTTTCTGGATTTTACACTTTTTTCAGATGGCCCTCTTGCCCGGGGGGCAGTGAGACTTCATTGTAGTGCAGATTTCCTTTACAGGCTTGCTTGGTTGGCCAAAAAGGGCGTATGCGTTTTTTCCTGAATATATTCAGGAAAAAACGCATACGCCCTTTTTGGCCAAGTGCATCATTGTCGACGTTGTGCCTCGTTTCCTATGCTTTCAGGGCAATTCCTGTCTACCCCCTGCAATCGTTTTCCTGAAATTCTGCCCCGCTTTCAAGTCCCCTACGCAGGCTTACTTCAGTATACTTTTGGAAGATAGCTGTCATTTATAACTCTGCAGGTTTGTGAATTACAGTGCCCCTGAGCTCCTTTCTTCAACTCGCTTTCTTGTGAGCTGGGCACAAAACCGCAGGATTGCTTCAGGCCCTAATCTGTTTCCAGCAGGGCACACTGAGCCTTTGGTTAATTCCTCTTCCTGGTGGGCAATGAGCGTTACATTTGCCCGTGCAGACACCTACAGCTAGTCTCTCATTGGTTCTCCCTATTCCTGTTCATCTTGCACAGAAATTGCAAGCTGTGCCAAACAGGAGGTTAAAGGCACTGGCTCTCTAAGCGGGGAGAGTGTTAGTAAAGCATCTGGAATGGTGAACCCGAGGACCAGGATACGAAAACTGAGATGCATTTTAAATCGTTTCCCAATCACACGGTGGACGATACTCTGGGTTTCCCATGCATGTTTTAGCTGGAGGAAGAATGCCTTGAACCTGGAGAGTTGGGAACCATGGAATGGGTACCATGCAGTATGACTTCAAAGGGTCTGCATTTGCTCACTGAAACTCACCAATGCTATCAGCCTGAAGTGTCCAGCCTTATGTCTCAACCAGCTCTGGGTGTAGATGTGGTCAATCCCGGTTGCATCACATGCCCTGAGTGAATTATTTAAGAATTGCTCTCTATTTCACTGTCTTTGTGTTTTGTTTTCGAAATTTATTTTGATAATGGGATTTATCGGATTTTCACTGCTGCGTATCGGCCGCTGTACACACGCTTGATTCTCTTACGGAGACATATATATCCATGGGTTTTAAGATTCTTCCTAGTCAGGTATATTCCTAGGCGTTGAATATGTGGTGTTGAGTCCATTTCGTTGAGCAAGGAGTAGGTATTGTCTATTACATATTTGGCTTATGGAATGTTATCTGTGCTAATTTCAGTCTCTGGTTTTATGCAGCACCCCAAGGCACCTTTCCCCATAAGTAAGCACTAGTTGGTTTTCTAAATTTGAGACCCTGTTCTGTTTTGTAATACAGTTCATGTGTAGTCAAGTTTACATTCCGTGTATTAGTGATATCTTATGATGTTTCTTTTTCTGTGTGACGTAGTTCACGTAGAATCACCGTACCTGCATCCACTCACTATGCCGCTACGGGCCTGATGACACAGATTTCATTGCTGAGTGATATTGCATTGCACATACGTGCCACAACTTCTTTATCCATTTTTTGCTTTCTGGGATATTTACCTGGTACTGTAGACGAGCTTCTTGGGAACACAGCCGTCCCAAACTTTGGGGTGGCTCTCTGTTTTTGATTTTAATTTCCCTAAGGAATAGGACCATAAGTGCAATTGCCATAGGCTGTGTTGCTTTATTTCTTACGTGTTTCAGGAAACACCATACACTTCTCCAGGGTGGCTGTTGGCAATTTACATCCTGCCAATCAGCATAACAAGGCTCCCTCTTCTCCATATCCTGTCCTACCTTTCTGGATTTTACACTTTTTTCAGATGGCCCTCTTGCCCGGGGGGCAGTGAGACTTCATTGTACTGCAGATTTCCTTTACAGGCTTGCTTGGTTGGCCAAAAAGGGCGTATGCGTTTTTTCCTGAATATATTCAGGAAAAAACGCATACGCCCTTTTTGGCCAAGTGCATCATTGTCGACGTTGTGCCTCGTTTCCTATGCTTTCAGGGCAATTCCTGTCTACCCCCTGCAATCGTTTTCCTGAAATTCTGCCCCGCTTTCAAGTCCCCTACGCAGGCTTACTTCAGTATACTTTTGGAAGATAGCTGTCATTTATAACTCTGCAGGTTTGTGAATTACAGTGCCCCTGAGCTCCTTTCTTCAACTCGCTTTCTTGTGAGCTGGGCACAAAACCGCAGGATTGCTTCAGGCCCTAATCTGTTTCCAGCAGGGCACACTGAGCCTTTGTTTAATTCCTCTTCCTGGTGGGCAATGAGCGTTACATTTGCCCGTGCAGACACCTACAGCTAGGCTCTCATTGGTTCTCCCTATTCCTGTTCATCTGCCACAGAAATTGCAAGCTGTGCCAAAGAGGAGGTTAAAGGCACTGGCTCTCCAAGCGGGGAGAGTGTTAGTAAAGCATCTGGAATGGTGAACCCGAGGACCAGGATACGAAAACTGAGATGCATTTTAAATCGTTTCCCAATCACACGGTGGACGATACTCTGGGTTTCCCATGCATGTTTTAGCTGGAGGAAGAATGCCTTGAACCTGGAGAGTTGGGAACCATGGAATGGGTACCATGCAGTATGACTTCAAAGGGTCTGCATTTGCTCACCGAAACTCACCAATGCTATCAGCCTGAAGTGTCCCGCCTTATGTCTCAACCAGCTCTGGGTGTAGATGTGGTCAATCCCGGTTGCATCACATGCCCTGAGTGAATTATTTAAGAATTGCTCTCTATTTCACTGTCTTTGTGTTTTGTTTTCGAAATTTATTTTGATAATGGGATTTATCGGATTTTCACTGCTGCGTTTCGGCCGCTGTACACACGCTTGATTCTCTTACGGAGACATATATATCCATGGGTTTTAAGATTCTTCCTAGTCAGGTATATTCCTAGGCGTTGAATATGTGGTGTTGAGTCCATTTCGTTGAGCAAGGAGTAGGTCTTGTCTATAACATATTTGGCTTATGGAATGTTATCTGTGCTAATTTCAGTCTCTGGTTTTATGCAGCACCCCAAGGCACCTTTCCCCATAAGCAAGCACTAGTTGGTTTTCTAAATTTGAGACCCTGTTCTGTTTTGTAATTCAGTTCATGTGTAGTCAAGTTTACATTCCGTGTATTAGTGATATCTTATGATGTTTCTATTTCTGTGGGACGTAGTTCACGTAGAATCACCGTACCTGCATCCACTCACTATGCCGCTATGGGCCTGATGACACAGATTTCATTGCTGAGTGATATTGCATTGCACATACGTGCCACAACTTCTTTATCCATTTTTTGCTTTCTGGGATATTTACCTGGTACTGTAGACGAGCTTCTTGGGAACACAGCCGTCCCAAACTTTGGGGTGGCTCTCTGTTTTTGATTTTAATTTCCCTAAGGAATAGGACCATAAGTGCAATTGCCATAGGCTGTGTTGCTTTATTTCTTACGTGTTTCAGGAAACACCATACACTTCTCCAGGGTGGCTGTTGGCAATTTACATCCTGCCAATCAGCATAACAAGGCTCCCTCTTCTCCATATCCTGTCCTACCTTTCTGGATTTTACACTTTTTTCAGATGGCCCTCTTGCCCGGGGGGCAGTGAGACTTCATTGTACTGCAGATTTCCTTTACAGGCTTGCTTGGTTGGCCAAAAAGGGCGTATGCGTTTTTTCCTGAATATATTCAGGAAAAAACGCATACGCCCTTTTTGGCCAAGTGCATCATTGTCGACGTTGTGCCTCGTTTCCTATGCTTTCAGGGCAATTCCTGTCTACACCCTGCAATCGTTTTCCTGAAATTCTGCCCCGCTTTCAAGTCCCCTACGCAGGCTTACTTCAGTATACTTTTGGAAGATAGCTGTCATTTATAACTCTGCAGGTTTGTGAATTACAGTGCCCCTGAGCTCCTTTCTTCAACTCGCTTTCTTGTGAGCTGGGCACAAAACCGCAGGATTGCTTCAGGCCCTAATCTGTTTCCAGCAGGGCACACTGAGCCTTTGTTTAATTCCTCTTCCTGGTGGGCAATGAGCGTTACATTTGCCCGTGCAGACACCTACAGCTAGTCTCTCATTGTTTCTCCCTATTCCTGTTCATCTTGCACAGAAATTGCAAGCTGTGCCAAAGAGGAGGTTAAAGGCACTGACTCTCCAAGCGGGGAGAGTGTTAGTAAAGCATCTGGAATGGTGAACCCGAGGACCAGGATACGATAACTGAGATGCATTTTAAATCGTTTCCCAATCACACGGTGGACGATACTCTGGGTTTCCCATGCATGTTTTAGCTGGAGGAAGAATGCCTTGAACCTGGAGAGTTGGGAACCATGGAATGGGTACCATGCAGTATGACTTCAAAGGGTCTGCATTTGCTCACCGAAACTCACCAATGCTATCAGCCTGAAGTGTCCAGCCTTATGTCTCAACCAGCTCTGGGTGTAGATGTGGTCAATCCCGGTTGCATCACATGCCCTGAGTGAATTATTTAAGAATTGCTCTCTATTTCACTGTCTTTGTGTTTTGTTTTCGAAATTTATTTTGATAATGGGATTTATCGGATTTTCACTGCTGCGTTTCGGCCGCTGTACACACGCTTGATTCTCTTACGGAGACATATATATCCATGGGTTTTAAGATTCTTCCTAGTCAGGTATATTCCTAGGCGTTGAATATGTGGTGTTGAGTCCATTTCGTTGAGCAAGGAGTAGGTCTTGTCTATAACATATTTGGCTTATGGAATGTTATCTGTGCTAATTTCAGTCTCTGGTTTTATGCAGCACCCCAAGGCACCTTTCCCCATAAGCAAGCACTAGTTGGTTTTCTAAATTTGAGACCCTGTTCTGTTTTGTAATTCAGTTCATGTGTAGTCAAGTTTACATTCCGTGTATTAGTGATATCTTATGATGTTTCTATTTCTGTGTGACGTAGTTCACGTAGAATCACCGTACCTGCATCCACTCACTATGCCGCTATGGGCCTGATGACACAGATTTCATTGCTGAGTGATATTGCATTGCACATACGTGCCACAACTTCTTTATCCATTTTTTGCTTTCTGGGATATTTACCTGGTACTGTAGACGAGCTTCTTGGGAACACAGCCGTCCCAAACTTTGGGGTGGCTCTCTGTTTTTGATTTTAATTTCCCTAAGGAATAGGACCATAAGTGCAATTGCCATAGGCTGTGTTGCTTTATTTCTTACGTGTTTCAGGAAACACCATACACTTCTCCAGGGTGGCTGTTGGCAATTTACATCCTGCCAATCAGCATAACAAAGCTCCCTCTTCTCCATATCCTGTCCTACCTTTCTGGATTTTACACTTTTTTCAGATGGCCCTCTTGCCCGGGGGGCAGTGAGACTTCATTGTAGTGCAGATTTCCTTTACAGGCTTGCTTGGTTGGCCAAAAAGTGCGTATGCGTTTTTTCCTGAATATATTCAGGAAAAAACGCATACGCCCTTTTTGGCCAAGTGCATCATTGTCGACGTTCTGCCTTTTATCCTATGCTTTCAGGGCAATTCCTGTCTACCCCCTGCAATCGTTTTCCTGAAATTCTGCCCCGCTTTCAATTCCCCTACGCAGGCTTACTTCAGTATACTTTTGGAAGATAGCTGTCATTTATAACTCTGCAGGTTTGTGAATTACAGTGCCCCTGAGCTCCTTTCTTCAACTCGCTTTCTTGTGAGCTGGGCACAAAACCGCAGGATTGCTTCAGGCCCTAATCTGTTTCCAGCAGGGCACACTGAGCCTTTGTTTAATTCCTCTTCCTGGTGGGCAATGAGCGTTACATTTGCCCGTGCAGACACCTACAGCTAGTCTCTCATTGTTTCTCCCTATTCCTGTTCATCTTGCACAGAAATTGCAAGCTGTGCCAAAGAGGAGGTTAAAGGCACTGACTCTCCAAGTGGGGAGAGTGTTAGTAAAGCATCTGGAATGGTGAACCCGAGGACCAGGATACGAAAACTGAGATGCATTTTAAATCGTTTCCCAATCACACGGTGGACGATACTCTGGGTTTCCCATGCATGTTTTAGCTGGAGGAAGAATGCCTTGAACCTGGAGAGTTGGGAACCATGGAATGGGTACCATGCAGTATGACTTCAAAGGGTCTGCATTTGCTCACCGAAACTCACCAATGCTATCAGCCTGAAGTGTCCAGCCTTATGTCTCAACCAGCTCTGTGTGTAGATGTGGTCAATCCCGGTTGCATCACATGCCCTGAGTGAATTATTTAAGAATTGCTCTCTATTTCACTGTCTTTGTGTTTTGTTTTCGAAATTTATTTTGATAATGGGATTTATCTGATTTTCACTGCTGCGTATCGGCCGCTGTACACACGCTTGATTCTCTTACGGAGACATATATATCCATGGGTTTTAAGATTCTTCCTAGTCAGGTATATTCCTAGGCGTTGAATATGTGGTGTTGAGTCCATTTCGTTGAGCAAGGAGTAAGTATTGTCTATTACATATTTGGCTTATGGAATATTATCCGTGCTAATTTCAGTCTCTGGTTTTATGCAGCACCCCAAGGCACCTTTCCCCATAAGTAAGCACTAGTTGGTTTTCTAAATTTGAGACCCTGTTCTGTTTTGTAATTCAGTTCATGTGTAGTCAAGTTTACATTCCGTGTATTAGTGATATCTTATGATGTTTCTTTTTCTGTGTGACGTAGTTCACGTAGAATCACCGTACCTGCATCCACTCACTATGCCGCTACGGGCCTGATGACACAGATTTCATTGCTGAGTGATATTGCATTGCACATACGTGCCACAACTTCTTTATCCATTTTTTGCTTTCTGGGATATTTACCTGGTACTGTAGACGAACTTCTTGGGAACACAGCCGTCCCAAACTTTGGGGTGGCTCTCTGTTTTTGATTTTAATTTCCCTAAGGAATAGGACCATAAGTGCAATTGCCATAGGCTGTGTTGCTTTATTTCTTACGTGTTTCAGGAAACACCATACACTTCTCCAGGGTGGCTGTTGGCAATTTACATCCTGCCAATCAGCATAACAAGGCTCCCTCTTCTCCATATCCTGTCCTACCTTTCTGGATTTTACACTTTTTTCAGATGGCCCTCTTGCCCGGGGGGCAGTGAGACTTCATTGTAGTGCAGATTTCCTTTACAGGCTTGCTTGGTTGGCCAAAAAGGGCGTATGCGTTTTTTCCTGAATATATTCAGGAAAAAACGCATACGCCCTTTTTGGCCAAGTGCATCATTGTCGACGTTGTGCCTCGTTTCCTATGCTTTCAGGGCAATTCCTGTCTACCCCCTGCAATTGTTTTCCTGAAATTCTGCCCCGCTTTCAAGTCCCCTACGCAGGCTTACTTCAGTATACTTTTGGAAGATAGCTGTCATTTATGACTCTGCAGGTTTGTGAATTACAGTGCCCCTGAGCTCCTTTCTTCAACTCGCTTTCTTGTGAGCTGGGCACAAAACCGCAGGATTGCTTCAGGCCCTAATCTGTTTCCAGCAGGGCACACTGAGCCTTTGTTTAATTCCTCTTCCTGGTGGGCAATGAGCGTTACATTTGCCCGTGCAGACACCTACAACTAGTCTCTCATTGGTTCTCCCTATTCCTGTTCATCTTGCACAGAAATTGCAAGCTGTGCCAAAGAGGAGGTTAAAGGCACTGGCTCTCCAAGCGGGGAGAGTGTTAGTAAAGCATCTGGAATGGTGAACCGAGGACCAGGATACGAAAACTGAGATGCATTTTAAATCGTTTCCCAATCACACGGTGGACGATACTCTGGGTTTCCCATGCATGTTTTAGCTGGAGGAAGAATGCCTTGAACCTGGAGAGTTGGGAACCATGGAATGGGTACCATGCAGTATGACTTCAAAGGGTCTGCATTTGCTCACCGAAACTCACCAATGCTATCAGCCTGAAGTGTCCAGCCTTATGTCTCAACCAGCTCTGGGTGTAGATGTGGTCAATCCCGGTTGCATCACATGCCCTGAGTGAATTATTTAAGAATTGCTCTCTATTTCACTGTCTTTGTGTTTTGTTTTCGAAATTTATTTTGATAATGGGATTTATCGGATTTTCACTGCTGCGTTTCGGCCGCTGTACACACGCTTGATTCTCTTACGGAGACATATATATCCATGGGTTTTAAGATTCTTCCTAGTCAGGTATATTCCTAGGTGTTGAATATGTGGTGTTGAGTCCATTTCGTTGAGCAAGGAGTAGGTCTTGTCTATAACATATTTGGCTTATGGAATGTTATCTGTGCTAATTTCAGTCTCTGGTTTCATGCAGCACCCCAAGGCACCTTTCCCCATAAGCAAGCACTAGTTGGTTTTCTAAATTTGAGACCCTGTTCTGTTTTGTAATTCAGTTCATGTGTAGTCAAGTTTACATTCCGTGTATTAGTGATATCTTATGATGTTTCTATTTCTGTGTGACGTAGTTCACGTAGAATCACCGTACCTGCATCCACTCACTATGCCGCTACGGGCCTGATGACACAGATTTCATTGCTGAGTGATATTGCATTGCACATACGTGCCACAACTTCTTTATCCATTTTTTGCTTTCTGGGATATTTACCTGGTACTGTAGACGAGCTTCTTGGGAACACAGCCGTCCCAAACTTTGGGGTGGCTCTCTGTTTTTGATTTTAATTTCCCTAAGGAATAGGACCATAAGTGCAATTGCCATAGGCTGTGTTGCTTTATTTCTTACGTGTTTCAGGAAACACCATACACTTCTCCAGGGTGGCTGTTGGCAATTTACATCCTGCCAATCAGCATAACAAGGCTCCCTCTTCTCCATATCCTGTCCTACCTTTCTGGATTTTACACTTTTTTCAGATGGCCCTCTTGCCCGGGGGGCAGTGAGACTTCATTGTACTGCAGATTTCCTTTACAGGCTTGCTTGGTTGGCCAAAAAGGGCGTATGCGTTTTTTCCTGAATATATTCAGGAAAAAACGCATACGCCCTTTTTGGCCAAGTGCATCATTGTCGACGTTGTGCCTCGTTTCCTATGCTTTCAGGGCAATTCCTGTCTACCCCCTGCAATCGTTTTCCTGAAATTCTGCCCCGCTTTCAAGTCCCCTACGCAGGCTTACTTCAGTATACTTTTGGAAGATAGCTGTCATTTATAACTCTGCAGGTTTGTGAATTACAGTGCCCCTGAGCTCCTTTCTTCAACTCGCTTTCTTGTGAGCTGGGCACAAAACCGCAGGATTGCTTCAGGCCCTAATCTGTTTCCAGCAGGGCACACTGAGCCTTTGGTTAATTCCTCTTCCTGGTGGGCAATGAGCGTTACATTTGCCCGTGCAGACACCTACAGCTAGTCTCTCATTGGTTCTCCCTATTCCTGTTCATCTTGCACAGAAATGGCAAGCTGTGCCAAACAGGAGGTTAAAGGCACTGACTCTCCAAGCGGGGAGAGTGTTAGTAAAGCATCTGGAATGGTGAACCCGAGGACCAGGATACGAAAACTGAGATGCATTTTAAATCGTTTCCCAATCACACGGTGTACGATACTCTGGGTTTCCCATGCATGTTTTAGCTGGAGGAAGAATGCCTTGAACCTGGAGAGTTGGGAACCATGGAATGGGTACCATGCAGTATGACTTCAAAGGGTCTGCATTTGCTCACCGAAACTCACCAATGCTATCAGCCTGAAGTGTCCAGCCTTATGTCTCAACCAGCTCTGGGTGTAGATGTGGTCAATCCCGGTTGCATCACATGCCCTGAGTGAATTATTTAAGAATTGCTCTCTATTTCACTGTCTTTGTGTTTTGTTTTCGAAATTTATTTTGATAATGGGATTTATCGGATTTTCACTGCTGCGTATCGGCCGCTGTACACACGCTTGATTCTCTTATGGAGACATATATATCCATGGGTTTTAAGATTCTTCCTAGTCAGGTATATTCCTAGGCGTTGAATATGTGGTGTTGAGTCCATTTCGTTGAGCAAGGAGTAGGTCTTGTCTATAACATATTTGGCTTATGGAATGTTATCTGTGCTAATTTCAGTCTCTGGTTTTATGCAGCACCCCAAGGCACCTTTCCCCATAAGCAAGCACTAGTTGGTTTTCTAAATTTGAGACCCTGTTCTGTTTTGTAATTCAGTTCATGTGTAGTCAAGTTTACATTCCGTGTATTAGTGATATCTTATGATGTTTCTATTTCTGTGTGACGTAGTTCACGTAGAATCACCGTACCTGCATCCACTCACTATGCCGCTACGGGCCTGATGACACAGATTTCATTGCTGAGTGATATTGCATTGCACCTACGTGCCACAACTTCTTTATCCATTTTTTGCTTTCTGGGATATTTACCTGGTACTGTAGACGAGCTTCTTGGGAACACAGCCGTCCCAAACTTTGGGGTGGCTCTCTGTTTTTGATTTTAATTTCCCTAAGGAATAGGACCATAAGTGCAATTGCCATAGGCTGTGTTGCTTTATTTCTTACGTGTTTCAGGAAACACCATACACTTCTCCAGGGTGGCTGTTGGCAATTTACATCCTGCCAATCAGCATAACAAGGCTCCCTGTTCTCCATATCCTGTCCTACCTTTCTGGATTTTACACTTTTTTCAGATGGCCCTCTTGCCCGGGGGGCAGTGAGACTTCATTGTAGTGCAGATTTCCTTTACAGGCTTGCTTGGTTGGCCAAAAAGGGCGTATGCGTTTTTTCCTGAATATATTCAGGAAAAAACGCATACGCCCTTTTTGGCCAAGTGCATCATTGTCGAATTTGTGCCTCGTTTCCTATGCTTTCAGGGCAATTCCTGTCTACCCCCTGCAATCGTTTTCCTGAAATTCTGCCCCGCTTTCAAGTCCCCTACGCAGGCTTACTTCAGTATACTTTTGGAAGATAGCTGTCATTTATAACTCTGCAGGTTTGTGAATTACAGTGCCCCTGAGCTCCTTTCTTCAACTCGCTTTCTTGTGAGCTGGGCACAAAACCGCAGGATTGCTTCAGGCCCTAATCTGTTTCCAGCAGGGCACACTGAGCCTTTGTTTAATTCCTCTTCCTGGTGGGCAATGAGCATTACATTTGCCCGTGCAGACACCTACAGCTAGTCTCTCATTGTTTCTCCCTATTCCTGTTCATCTTGCACAGAAATTGCAAGCTGTGCCAAAGAGGAGGTTAAAGGCACTGACTCTCTAAGCGGGGAGAGTGTTAGTAAAGAATCTGGAATGGTGAACCCGAGGACCAGGATACGAAAACTGAGATGCATTTTAAATCGTTTCCCAATCACACGGTGGACGATACTCTGGGTTTCCCATGCATGTTTTAGCTGGAGGAAGAATGCCTTGAACCTGGAGAGTTGGGAACCATGGAATGGGTACCATGCAGTATGACTTCAAAGGGTCTGCATTTGCTCACCGAAACTCACCAATGCTATCAGCCTGAAGTGTCCAGCCTTATGTCTCAACCAGCTCTGGGTGTAGATGTGGTCAATCCCGGTTGCATCACATGCCCTGAGTGAATTATTTAAGAATTGCTCTCTATTTCACTGTCTTTGTGTTTTGTTTTCGAAATTTATTTTGATAATGGGATTTATCGGATTTTCACTGCTGCGTATCGGCCGCTGTACACACGCTTGATTCTCTTACGGAGACATATATATCCATGGGTTTTAAGATTCTTCCTAGTCAGGTATATTCCTAGGCGTTGAATATGTGGTGTTGAGTCCATTTCGTTGAGCAAGGAGTAGGTATTGTCTATTACATATTTGGCTTATGGAATGTTATCTGTGCTAATTTCAGTCTCTGGTTTTATGCAGCACCCCAAGGCACCTTTCCCCATAAGTAAGCACTAGTTGGTTTTCTAAATTTGAGACCCTGTTCTGTTTTGTAATACAGTTCATGTGTAGTCAAGTTTACATTCCGTGTATTAGTGATATCTTATGATGTTTCTTTTTCTGTGTGACGTAGTTCACGTAGAATCACCGTACCTGCATCCACTCACTATGCCGCTACGGGCCTGATGACACAGATTTCATTGCTGAGTGATATTGCATTGCACATACGTGCCACAACTTCTTTATCCATTTTTTGCTTTCTGGGATATTTACCTGGTATTGTAGACGAGCTTCTTGGGAACACAGCCGTCCCAAACTTTGGGGTGGCTCTCTGTTTTTGATTTTAATTTCCCTAAGGAATAGGACCATAAGTGCAATTGCCATAGGCTGTGTTGCTTTATTTCTTACGTGTTTCAGGAAACACCATACACTTCTCCAGGGTGGCTGTTGGCAATTTACATCCTGCCAATCAGCATAACAAGGCTCCCTCTTCTCCATATCCTGTCCTACCTTTCTGGATTTTACACTTTTTTCAGATGGCCCTCTTGCCCGGGGGGCAGTGAGACTTCATTGTAGTGCAGATTTCCTTTACAGGCTTGCTTGGTTGGCCAAAAAGGGCGTATGCGTTTTCTCCTGAATATATTCAGGAAAAAACGCATACGCCCTTTTTGGCCAAGTGCATCATTGTCGACGTTGTGCCTCGTTTCCTATGCTTTCAGGGCAATTCCTGTCTACCCCCTGCAATCGTTTTCCTGAAATTCTGCCCCGCTTTCAAGTCCCCTACGCAGGCTTACTTCAGTATACTTTTGGAAGATAGCTGTCATTTATAACTCTGCAGGTTTGTGAATTACAGTGCCCCTGAGCTCCTTTCTTCAACTCGCTTTCTTGTGAGCTGGGCACAAAACCGCAGGATTGCTTCAGGCCCTAATCTGTTTCCAGCAGGGCACACTGAGCCTTTGTTTAATTCCTCTTCCTGGTGGGCAATGAGCGTTACATTTGCCCGTGCAGACACCTACAGCTAGTCTCTCATTGTTTCTCCCTATTCCTGTTCTTCTGGCACAGAAATTGCAAGCTGTGCCAAAGAGGAGGTTAAAGGCACTGACTCTCCAAGCGGGGAGAGTGTTAGTAAAGCATCTAGAATGGTGAACCCGAGGACCAGGATACGAAAACTGAGATGCATTTTAAATCGTTTCCCAATCACACGGTGGACGATACTCTGGGTTTCCCATGCATGTTTTAGCTGGAGCAAGAATGCCTTGAACCTGGAGAGTTGGGAACCATGGAATGGGTACCATGCAGTATGACTTCAAAGGGTCTGCATTTGCTCACCGAAACTCACCAATGCTATCAGCCTGAAGTGTCCAGCCTTATGTCTCAACCAGCTCTGTGTGTAGATGTGGTCAATCCCAGTTGCATCACATGCCCTGAGTGAATTATTTAAGAATTGCTCTCTATTTCACTGTCTTTGTGTTTTGTTTTCGAAATTTATTTTGATAATGGGATTTATCGGATTTTCACTGCTGCGTTTCGGCCGCTGTACACACGCTTGATTCTCTTACGGAGACATATATATCCATGGGTTTTAAGATTCTTCCTAGTCAGGTATATTCCTAGGCGTTGAATATGTGGTGTTGAGTCCATTTCGTTGAGCAAGGAGTAGGTCTTGTCTATAACATATTTGGCTTATGGAATGTTATCTGTGCTAATTTCAGTCTCTGGTTTTATGCAGCACCCCAAGGCACCTTTCCCCATAAGCAAGCACTAGTTGGTTTTCTAAATTTGAGACCCTGTTCTGTTTTGTAATTCAGTTCATGTGTAGTCAAGTTTACATTCCGTGTATTAGTGATATCTTATGATGTTTCTATTTCTGTGTGACGTAGTTCACGTAGAATCACCGTACCTGCATCCACTCACTATGCCGCTACGGGCCTGATGACACAGATTTCATTGCTGAGTGATATTGCATTGCACATACGTGCCACAACTTCTTTATCCATTTTTTGCTTTCTGGGATATTTACCTGGTACTGTAGACGAGCTTCTTGGGAACACAGCCGTCCCAAACTTTGGGGTGGCTCTCTGTTTTTGATTTTAATTTCCCTAAGGAATAGGACCATAAGTGCAATTGCCATAGGCTGTGTTGCTTTATTTCTTACGTGTTTCAGGAAACACCATACACTTCTCCAGGGTGGCTGTTGGCAATTTACATCCTGCCAATCAGCATAACAAGGCTCCCTCTTCTCCATATCCTGTCCTACCTTTCTGGATTTTACACTTTTTTCAGATGGCCCTCTTGCCCGGGGGGCAGTGAGACTTCATTGTACTGCAGATTTCCTTTACAGGCTTGCTTGGTTGGCCAAAAAGGGCGTATGCGTTTTTTCCTGAATATATTCAGGAAAAAACGCATACGCCCTTTTTGGCCAAGTGCATCATTGTCGACGTTGTGCCTCGTTTCCTATGCTTTCAGGGCAATTCCTGTCTACCCCCTGCAATCGTTTTCCTGAAATTCTGCCCCGCTTTCAAGTCCCCTACGCAGGCTTACTTCAGTATACTTTTGGAAGATAGCTGTCATTTATAACTCTGCAGGTTTGTGAATTACAGTGCCCCTGAGCTCCTTTCTTCAACTCGCTTTCTTGTGAGCTGGGCACAAAACCGCAGGATTGCTTCAGGCCCTAATCTGTTTCCAGCAGGGCACACTGAGCCTTTGTTTAATTCCTCTTCCTGGTGGGCAATGAGCGTTACATTTGCCCGTGCAGACACCTACAGCTAGGCTCTCATTGGTTCTCCCTATTCCTGTTCATCTGGCACAGAAATTGCAAGCTGTGCCAAAGAGGAGGTTAAAGGCACTGGCTCTCCAAGCGGGGAGAGTGTTAGTAAAGCATCTGGAATGGTGAACCCGAGGACCAGGATACGAAAACTGAGATGCATTTTAAATCGTTTCCCAATCACACGGTGGACGATACTCTGGGTTTCCCATGCATGTTTTAGCTGGAGGAAGAATGCCTTTAACCTGGAGAGTTGGGAACCATGGAATGGGTACCATGCAGTATGACTTCAAAGGGTCTGCATTTGCTCACCGAAACTCACCAATGCTATCAGCCTGAAGTGTCCAGCCTTATGTCTCAACCAGCTCTGGGTGTAGATGTGGTCAATCCCGGTTGCATCACATGCCCTGAGTGAATTATTTAAGAATTGCTCTCTATTTCACTGTCTTTGTGTTTTGTTTTCGAAATTTATTTTGATAATGGGATTTATCGGATTTTCACTGCTGCGTTTCGGCCGCTGTACACACGCTTGATTCTCTTACGGAGACATATATATCCATGGGTTTTAAGATTCTTCCTAGTCAGGTATATTCCTAGGCGTTGAATATGTGGTGTTGAGTCCATTTCGTTGAGCAAGGAGTAGGTCTTGTCTATTACATATTTGGCTTATGGAATGTTATCTGTGCTAATTTCAGTCTCTGGTTTTATGCAGCACCCCAAGGCACCTTTCCCCATAAGCAAGCACTAGTTGGTTTTCTAAATTTGAGACCCTGTTCTGTTTTGTAATTCAGTTCATGTGTAGTCAAGTTTACATTCCGTGTATTAGTGATATCTTATGATGTTTCTTTTTCTGTGTGACGTAGTTCACGTAGAATCACCGTACCTGCATCCACTCACTATGCCGCTACGGGCCTGATGACACAGATTTCATTGCTGAGTGATATTGCATTGCACATACGTGCCACAACTTCTTTATCCATTTTTTGCTTTCTGGGATATTTACCTGGTACTGTAGACGAGCTTCTTGGGAACACAGCCGTCCCAAACTTTGGGGTGGCTCTCTGTTTTTGATTTTAATTTCCCTAAGGAATAGGACCATAAGTGCAATTGCCATAGGCTGTGTTGCTTTATTTCTTACGTGTTTCAGGAAACACCATACACTTCTCCAGGGTGGCTGTTGGCAATTTACATCCTGCCAATCAGCATAACAAGGCTCCCTCTTCTCCATATCCTGTCCTACCTTTCTGGATTTTACACTTTTTTCAGATGGCCCTCTTGCCCGGGGGGCAGTGAGACTTCATTGTAGTGCAGATTTCCTTTACAGGCTTGCTTGGTTGGCCAAAAAGGGCGTATGCGTTTTTTCCTGAATATATTCAGGAAAAAACGCATACGCCCTTTTTGGCCAAGTGCATCATTGTCGACGTTGTGCCTCGTTTCCTATGCTTTCAGGGCAATTCCTGTCTACCCCCTGCAATCGTTTTCCTGAAATTCTGCCCCGCTTTCAAGTCCCCTACGCAGGCTTACTTCAGTATACTTTTGGAAGATAGCTGTCATTTATAACTCTGCAGGTTTGTGAATTACAGTGCCCCTGAGCTCCTTTCTTCAACTCGCTTTCTTGTGAGCTGGGCACAAAACCGCAGGATTGCTTCAGGCCCTAATCTGTTTCCAGCAGGGCACACTGAGCCTTTGTTTAATTCCTCTTCCTGGTGGGCAATGAGCGTTACATTTGCCCGTGCAGACACCTACAGCTAGTCTCTCATTGTTTCTCCCTATTCCTGTTCTTCTGGCACAGAAATTGCAAGCTGTGCCAAAGAGGAGGTTAAAGGCACTGACTCTCCAAGCGGGGAGAGTGTTAGTAAAGCATCTAGAATGGTGAACCCGAGGACCAGGATACGAAAACTGAGATGCATTTTAAATCGTTTCCCAATCACACGGTGGACGATACTCTGGGTTTCCCATGCATGTTTTAGCTGGAGGAAGAATGCCTTGAACCTGGAGAGTTGGGAACCATGGAATGGGTACCATGCAGTATGACTTCAAAGGGTCTGCATTTGCTCACCGAAACTCACCAATGCTATCAGCCTGAAGTGTCCAGCCTTATGTCTCAACCAGCTCTGTGTGTAGATGTGGTCAATCCCAGTTGCATCACATGCCCTGAGTGAATTATTTAAGAATTGCTCTCTATTTCACTGTCTTTGTGTTTTGTTTTCGAAATTTATTTTGATAATGGGATTTATCGGATTTTCACTGCTGCGTTTCGGCCGCTGTACACACGCTTGATTCTCTTACGGAGACATATATATCCATGGGTTTTAAGATTCTTCCTAGTCAGGTATATTCCTAGGCGTTGAATATGTGGTGTTGAGTCCATTTCGTTGAGCAAGGAGTAGGTCTTGTCTATAACATATTTGGCTTATGGAATGTTATCTGTGCTAATTTCAGTCTCTGGTTTTATGCAGCACCCCAAGGCACCTTTCCCCATAAGCAAGCACTAGTTGGTTTTCTAAATTTGAGACCCTGTTCTGTTTTGTAATTCAGTTCATGTGTAGTCAAGTTTACATTCCGTGTATTAGTGATATCTTATGATGTTTCTATTTCTGTGTGACGTAGTTCACGTAGAATCACCGTACCTGCATCCACTCACTATGCCGCTACGGGCCTGATGACACAGATTTCATTGCTGAGTGATATTGCATTGCACATACGTGCCACAACTTCTTTATCCATTTTTTGCTTTCTGGGATATTTACCTGGTACTGTAGACGAGCTTCTTGGGAACACAGCCGTCCCAAACTTTGGGGTGGCTCTCTGTTTTTGATTTTAATTTCCCTAAGGAATAGGACCATAAGTGCAATTGCCATAGGCTGTGTTGCTTTATTTCTTACGTGTTTCAGGAAACACCATACACTTCTCCAGGGTGGCTGTTGGCAATTTACATCCTGCCAATCAGCATAACAAGGCTCCCTCTTCTCCATATCCTGTCCTACCTTTCTGGATTTTACACTTTTTTCAGATGGCCCTCTTGCCCGGGGGGCAGTGAGACTTCATTGTACTGCAGATTTCCTTTACAGGCTTGCTTGGTTGGCCAAAAAGGGCGTATGCGTTTTTTCCTGAATATATTCAGGAAAAAACGCATACGCCCTTTTTGGCCAAGTGCATCATTGTCGACGTTGTGCCTCGTTTCCTATGCTTTCAGGGCAATTCCTGTCTACCCCCTGCAATCGTTTTCCTGAAATTCTGCCCCGCTTTCAAGTCCCCTACGCAGGCTTACTTCAGTATACTTTTGGAAGATAGCTGTCATTTATAACTCTGCAGGTTTGTGAATTACAGTGCCCCTGAGCTCCTTTCTTCAACTCGCTTTCTTGTGAGCTGGGCACAAAACCGCAGGATTGCTTCAGGCCCTAATCTGTTTCCAGCAGGGCACACTGAGCCTTTGTTTAATTCCTCTTCCTGGTGGGCAATGAGCGTTACATTTGCCCGTGCAGACACCTACAGCTAGGCTCTCATTGGTTCTCCCTATTCCTGTTCATCTGGCACAGAAATTGCAAGCTGTGCCAAAGAGGAGGTTAAAGGCACTGGCTCTCCAAGCGGGGAGAGTGTTAGTAAAGCATCTGGAATGGTGAACCCGAGGACCAGGATACGAAAACTGAGATGCATTTTAAATCGTTTCCCAATCACACGGTGGACGATACTCTGGGTTTCCCATGCATGTTTTAGCTGGAGGAAGAATGCCTTTAACCTGGAGAGTTGGGAACCATGGAATGGGTACCATGCAGTATGACTTCAAAGGGTCTGCATTTGCTCACCGAAACTCACCAATGCTATCAGCCTGAAGTGTCCAGCCTTATGTCTCAACCAGCTCTGGGTGTAGATGTGGTCAATCCCGGTTGCATCACATGCCCTGAGTGAATTATTTAAGAATTGCTCTCTATTTCACTGTCTTTGTGTTTTGTTTTCGAAATTTATTTTGATAATGGGATTTATCGGATTTTCACTGCTGCGTTTCGGCCGCTGTACACACGCTTGATTCTCTTACGGAGACATATATATCCATGGGTTTTAAGATTCTTCCTAGTCAGGTATATTCCTAGGCGTTGAATATGTGGTGTTGAGTCCATTTCGTTGAGCAAGGAGTAGGTCTTGTCTATTACATATTTGGCTTATGGAATGTTATCTGTGCTAATTTCAGTCTCTGGTTTTATGCAGCACCCCAAGGCACCTTTCCCCATAAGCAAGCACTAGTTGGTTTTCTAAATTTGAGACCCTGTTCTGTTTTGTAATTCAGTTCATGTGTAGTCAAGTTTACATTCCGTGTATTAGTGATATCTTATGATGTTTCTTTTTCTGTGTGACGTAGTTCACGTAGAATCACCGTACCTGCATCCACTCACTATGCCGCTACGGGCCTGATGACACAGATTTCATTGCTGAGTGATATTGCATTGCACATACGTGCCACAACTTCTTTATCCATTTTTTGCTTTCTGGGATATTTACCTGGTACTGTAGACGAGCTTCTTGGGAACACAGCCGTCCCAAACTTTGGGGTGGCTCTCTGTTTTTGATTTTAATTTCCCTAAGGAATAGGACCATAAGTGCAATTGCCATAGGCTGTGTTGCTTTATTTCTTACGTGTTTCAGGAAACACCATACACTTCTCCAGGGTGGCTGTTGGCAATTTACATCCTGCCAATCAGCATAACAAGGCTCCCTCTTCTCCATATCCTGTCCTACCTTTCTGGATTTTACACTTTTTTCAGATGGCCCTCTTGCCCGGGGGGCAGTGAGACTTCATTGTAGTGCAGATTTCCTTTACAGGCTTGCTTGGTTGGCCAAAAAGGGCGTATGCGTTTTTTCCTGAATATATTCAGGAAAAAACGCATACGCCCTTTTTGGCCAAGTGCATCATTGTCGACGTTGTGCCTCGTTTCCTATGCTTTCAGGGCAATTCCTGTCTACCCCCTGCAATCGTTTTCCTGAAATTCTGCCCCGCTTTCAAGTCCCCTACGCAGGCTTACTTCAGTATACTTTTGGAAGATAGCTGTCATTTATAACTCTGCAGGTTTGTGAATTACAGTGCCCCTGAGCTCCTTTCTTCAACTCGCTTTCTTGTGAGCTGGGCACAAAACCGCAGGATTGCTTCAGGCCCTAATCTGTTTCCAGCAGGGCACACTGAGCCTTTGTTTAATTCCTCTTCCTGGTGGGCAATGAGCGTTACATTTGCCCGTGCAGACACCTACAGCTAGTCTCTCATTGGTTCTCCCTATTCCTGTTCATCTGGCACAGAAATTGCAAGCTGTGCCAAAGAGGAGGTTAAAGGCACTGGCTCTCCAAGCGGGGAGAGTGTTAGTAAAGCATCTGGAATGGTGAACCCGAGGACCAGGATACGAAAACTGAGATGCATTTTAAATCGTTTCCCAATCAAACGGTGGACGATACTCTGGGTTTCACATGCATGTTTTAGCTGGAGGAAGAATGCCTTTAACCTGGAGAGTTGGGAACCATGGAATGGGTACCATGCAGTATGACTTCAAAGGGTCTGCATTTGCTCACCGAAACTCACCAATGCTATCAGCCTGAAGTGTCCAGCCTTATGTCTCAACCAGCTCTGGGTGTAGATGTGGTCAATCCCGGTTGCATCACATGCCCTGAGTGAATTATTTAAGAATTGCTCTCTATTTCACTGTCTTTGTGTTTTGTTTTCGAAATTTATTTTGATAATGGGATTTATCGGATTTTCACTGCTGCGTTTCGGCCGCTGTACACACGCTTGATTCTCTTACGGAGACATATATATCCATGGGTTTTAAGATTCTTCCTAGTCAGGTATATTCCTAGGCGTTGAATATGTGGTGTTGAGTCCATTTCGTTGAGCAAGGAGTAGGTCTTGTCTATAACATATTTGGCTTATGGAATGTTATCTGTGCTAATTTCAGTCTCTGGTTTTATGCAGCACCCCAAGGCACCTTTCCCCATAAGCAAGCACTAGTTGGTTTTCTAAATTTGAGACCCTGTTCTGTTTTGTAATTCAGTTCATGTGTAGTCAAGTTTACATTCCGTGTATTAGTGATATCTTATGATGTTTCTATTTCTGTGTGACGTAGTTCACGTAGAATCACCGTACCTGCATCCACTCACTATGCCGCTACGGGCCTGATGACACAGATTTCATTGCTGAGTGATATTGCATTGCACATACGTGCCACAACTTCTTTATCCATTTTTTGCTTTCTGGGATATTTACCTGGTACTGTAGACGAGCTTCTTGTGAACACAGCCGTCCCAAATATTGGGGTGGCTGTCTTTTTTTGATTTTAATTTCCATAAGCTATAGGACCATAAGTGGAAATGCCATAGGCTGTGTTGCTTTGTTTCTTACGTGTTTCAGGAAACACCATACACTTCTCCAGGGTGGCTGCTGGCAATTTACATCCCGCCAATCAGCATAACAAGGCTCCCTGTTCTCCATATCCTGTCCTACCTTTCTGGATTTTACACTTTTTTCAGATGGCCCTTTTGCCCGGGGGGCAGTGAGAATACATTGTAGTACAGATTTCCTTTACAGGCTTGCTTGGTTGGCCAAAAAGGGCGTATGCGTTTTTTCCTGAATATATTCAGGAAAAAACGCATACGCACTTTTTGGCCAAGTGCATCATTGTTGACGTTCTGTCTCTTTTCCTATGCTTTCAGGGCAATTCCAGTCTACCCCCTGCAATCGTTTTCCTGAAATTCTGCCCCGCTTTCAAGTCCCCTTCGCAGGCTTACTTCAATATATTTTTGGAGGATAGCTGTCATTTATAACTCTGCAGGTTTCTGAATTACAGTGCCCCTGAGCTCCTTTCTTCAACTCGCTTTCTTGTGAGCTGGGCACAAAACCGCAGGATTGCTTCAGGCCCTAATCTGTTTTCAGCAGGGCACGCTGAGCCTTTGTTTAATTCCTCTTCCTGGTCGGCAATGAGCGTTACATTTGCCCGTGCAGACACCTACAGCTAGTCTCTCATTGGTTCTCCCTATTCCTGTTCATCTTGCACAGAAATTGCAAGCTGTGCCAAAGAGGAGGTTAAAGGCCCTGACTCTCCAAGCGGGGAGAGTGTTAGTAAAGCATCTGGAATGGTGAACCCGAGGACCAGGATACGAAAACTGAGATGCATTTTAAATCATTTCCCAATCACACGGTGGACGATACTCTGGGTTTCTCATGCCTGTTTTAACTGGAGGAAGAATGCCTTGAACCTGGAGAGTTGGGACCCATGGAATGGGTACCATGCAGTATGACTTCAAAGGGTCTGCATTTGCTCACCGAAACTCAGCAATGCTATCAGCCTGAAGTGTCCAGCCTTATTTCTCAACCAGCTCTGGGTGTAGATGTGGTCAATCCCGGTTGCATCACATGCCCTGAGTGAATTAGTTAAGAATTGCTCTCGATATCACTGTCTTTGTGTTTTGTTTTCGAAATTTATTTTGATAATGGGATTTATCGGATTTTCACTGCTGCATTTCGGCCGCTGTACACACACTTGATTCTCTTACGGAGACATATAAATCCATGGGTTTTAAGATTCTTCCTAGTCAGGTATATTCCTAGGCGTTGAATATGTGGTGTTGGGTCCATTTCGTTGAGCAAGGAGTAGGTCTTTTCTATTACATATTTGGCCTATGGAAAGTTATCTGTGCTAATTTCAGTCTCTGGTTATATGCAACACCCCAAGGCACCTTTCCCCATAAGCAAGCACTAGTTGGTTTTCTAAATTTGAGACCCTGTTCTGTTTTGTAATTCAGTTCATGTGTAGTCAAGTTTACATTCCGTGTATTAGTGATATCTTATGATGTTTCTTTTTCTGTGTGACGTAGTTCACGTAGAATCACCGTACCTGCATCCACTCACTATGCCGCTACGGGCCTGATGACACAGATTTCATTGCTGAGTGATATTGCATTGTACGTACGTGCCACAACTTCTTTATCCATTTTTTGCTTTCTGGGATATTTACCTGATACTGTAGACGAGCTTCTTGTGAACACAGCCGTCCAAAATATTGGGGTGGCTGTCTGTTTTTGATTTTAATTTCCGTAAGCTATAGGACCATAAGTGGAAGTGCCATAGGCTGTGTTGCTTTGTTTCTTACGTGTTTCAGGAAACACCATACACTTCTCCAGGGTGGCTGCTGGCAATTTACATCCTGCCAATCAGCATAACAAGGCTCCCTCTTCTCCATATCCTGTCCTACCTTTCTGGATTTTACACTTTTTTCAGATGGCCCTTTTGCCCGGGGGGGCAGTGAGACTTCATTGTTGTGCAGATTTCCTTTACAGGCTTGCTTGGTTGGCCAAAAAGGGCGTATGCGTTTTTTCCTGAATATATTCAGGAAAAAACGCATACGCCCTTTTTGGCCAAGTGCATCATTGTCGACGTTCTGCCTCTTTTCCTAGGCTTTCAGGGCAATTCCAGTCTACCCCCTGCAATCGTTTTCCTGAAATTCTGCCCCGCTTTCAAGTCCCCTTCGCAGGCTTACTTCAATATATTTTTGGAGGATAGCTGTCATTTATAACTCTGCAGGTTTGTGAATTACAGTGCCCCTGAGCTCCTTTCTTCAACTCGCTTTCTTGTGAGCTGGGCACAAAACCGCAGGATTGCTTCAGGCCCTAATCTGTTTCTAGCAGGGCACACTGAGCCTTTGTTTAATTCCTCTTCCTGGTGGGCAATGAGCGTTACATTTGCCCGTGCAGACACCTACAGCT
Organism: Phocoena phocoena; assembly: GCF_963924675.1. Taxonomy (NCBI): domain Eukaryota; kingdom Metazoa; phylum Chordata; class Mammalia; order Artiodactyla; family Phocoenidae; genus Phocoena; species Phocoena phocoena. The sequence continues at coordinate 356,326 of NW_027077738.1, forward strand.
AGTCTCTCATTGGTTCTCCCTATTCCTGTTCATCTGGCACAGAAATTGCAAGCTGTGCCAAAGAGGAGGTTAAAGGCACTGGCTCTCCAAGCGGGGAGAGTGTTAGTAAAGCATCTGGAATGGTGAACCCGAGGACCAGGATACGAAAACTGAGATGCATTTTAAATCGTTTCCCAATCACACGGTGGACGATACTCTGGGTTTCACATGCATGTTTTAGCTGGAGGAAGAATGCCTTTAACCTGGAGAGTTGGGAACCATGGAATGGGTACCATGCAGTATGACTTCAAAGGGTCTGCATTTGCTCACCGAAACTCACCAATGCTATCAGCCTGAAGTGTCCAGCCTTATGTCTCAACCAGCTCTGGGTGTAGATGTGGTCAATCCCGGTTGCATCACATGCCCTGAGTGAATTATTTAAGAATTGCTCTCTATTTCACTGTCTTTGTGTTTTGTTTTCGAAATTTATTTTGATAATGGGATTTATCGGATTTTCACTGCTGCGTTTCGGCCGCTGTACACACGCTTGATTCTCTTACGGAGACATATATATCCATGGGTTTTAAGATTCTTCCTAGTCAGGTATATTCCTAGGCGTTGAATATGTGGTGTTGAGTCCATTTCGTTGAGCAAGGAGTAGGTCTTGTCTATAACATATTTGGCTTATGGAATGTTATCTGTGCTAATTTCAGTCTCTGGTTTTATGCAGCACCCCAAGGCACCTTTCCCCATAAGCAAGCACTAGTTGGTTTTCTAAATTTGAGACCCTGTTCTGTTTTGTAATTCAGTTCATGTGTAGTCAAGTTTACATTCCGTGTATTAGTGATATCTTATGATGTTTCTATTTCTGTGTGACGTAGTTCACGTAGAATCACCGTACCTGCATCCACTCACTATGCCGCTACGGGCCTGATGACACAGATTTCATTGCTGAGTGATATTGCATTGCACATACGTGCCACAACTTCTTTATCCATTTTTTGCTTTCTGGGATATTTACTTGGTACTGTAGACGAGCTTCTTGGGAACACAGCCGTCCCAAACTTTGGGGTGGCTCTCTGTTTTTGATTTTAATTTCCCTAAGGAATAGGACCATAAGTGCAATTGCCATAGGCTGTGTTGCTTTATTTCTTACGTGTTTCAGGAAACACCATACACTTCTCCAGGGTGGCTGTTGGCAATTTACATCCTGCCAATCAGCATAACAAGGCTCCCTCTTCTCCATATCCTGTCCTACCTTTCTGGATTTTACACTTTTTTCAGATGGCCCTCTTGCCCGGGGGGCACTGCGACTTCATTGTACTGCAGATTTCCTTTACAGGCTTGCTTGGTTGGCCAAAAAGGGCGTATGCGTTTTTTCCTGAATATATTCAGGAAAAAACGCATACGCCCTTTTTGGCCAAGTGCATCATTGTCGACGTTGTGCCTCGTTTCCTATGCTTTCAGGGCAATTCCTGTCTACCCCCTGCAATCGTTTTCCTGAAATTCTGCCCTGCTTTCAAGTCCCCTACGCAGGCTTACTTCAGTATACTTTTGGAAGATAGCTGTCATTTATAACTCTGCAGGTTTGTGAATTACAGTGCCCCTGAGCTCCTTTCTTCAACTCGCTTTCTTGTGAGCTGGGCACAAAACCGCAGGATTGCTTCAGGCCCTAATCTGTTTCCAGCAGGGCACACTGAGCCTTTGTTTAATTCCTCTTCCTGGTGGGCAATGAGCGTTACATTTGCCCGTGCAGACACCTACAGCTAGTCTCTCATTTTTTCTCCCTATTCCTGTTCATCTTGCACAGAAATTGCAAGCTGTGCCAAAGAGGAGGTTAAAGGCACTGACTCTACAAGCGGGGAGAGTGTTAGTAAAGCATCTGGAATGGTGAACCCGAGGACCAGGATACGAAAACTGAGATGCATTTTAAATCGTTTCCCAATCACACGGTGGACGATACTCTGGGTTTCCCATGCATGTTTTAGCTGGAGGAAGAATCCCTTGAACCTGGAGAGTTGGGAACCATGGAATGGGTACCATGCAGTATGACTTCAAAGGGTCTGCATTTGCTCACCGAAACTCACCAATGCTATCAGCCTGAAGTGTCCAGCCTTATGTCTCAACCAGCTCTGGGTGTAGATGTGGTCAATCCCGGTTGCATCACATGCCCTGAGTGAATTATTTAAGAATTGCTCTCTATTTCACTGTCTTTGTGTTTTGTTTTCGAAATTTATTTTGATAATGGGATTTATCGGATTTTCACTGCTGCGTTTCGGCCGCTGTACACACGCTTGGTTCTCTTATGGAGACATATATATCCATGGGTTTTAAGATTCTTCCTAGTCAGGTATATTCCTAGGCGTTGATTATGTGGTGTTGGGTCCATTTCGTTGAGCAAGGAGTAGGTCTTGTCTATTACATATTTGGCTTATGGAAAGTTATCTGTGCTAATTTCAGTCTCTGGTTTTATGCAGCACCCAAACGCACCTTTCCCCATAAGCAGGCACTAGTTGGTTTTCTAAATTTGGGACCCTGTTCTGTTTTGTAATTCAGTTCATGTGTAGTCAAGTTTACATTCGGTGTATTAGTGATATCTTATGATGTTTCTTTTTCTGTGTGACGTAGTTCACGTTTAATCACCGTACCTGCATCCACTCACTATGCCGCTACGGGCCTGATGACACAGATTCCATTGGTGAGTGATATTGCATTGTACGTACGTGCCACAACTTCTTTATCCATTTTTTGCTTTCTGGGATATTTACCTGATACCGTAGACGAGCTTCTTGTGAACACAGCCGTCCCAAATATTGGGGTGGCTGTCTTTTTTTGATTTTAATTTCCATAAGCTATAGGACCATAAGTGGAAATGCCATAGGCTGTGTTGCTTTGTTTCTTACGTGTTTCAGGAAACACCATACACTTCTCCAGGGTGGCTGCTGGCAATTTACATCCCGCCAATCAGCATAACAAGGCTCCCTGTTCTCCATATCCTGTCCTACCTTTCTGGATTTTACACTTTTTTCAGATGGCCCTTTTGCCCGGGGGGCAGTGAGAATACATTGTAGTACAGATTTCCTTTACAGGCTTGCTTGGTTGGCCAAAAAGGGCGTATGCGTTTTTTCCTGAATATATTCAGGAAAAAATGCATACGCCCTTTTTGGCCAAGTGCATCATTGTCGACGTTCTGTCTCTTTTCCTATGCTTTCAGGGCAATTCCAGTCTACCCCCTGCAATCGTTTTCCTGAAATTCTGCCCCGCTTTCAAGTCCCCTTCGCAGGCTTACTTCAATATATTTTTGGAGGATAGCTGTCATTTATAACTCTGCAGGTTTCTGAATTACAGTGCCCCTGAGCTCCTTTCTTCAACTCGCTTTCTTGTGAGCTGGGCACAAAACCGCAGGATTGCTTCAGGCCCTAATCTGTTTTCAGCAGGGCACGCTGAGCCTTTGTTTAATTCCTCTTCCTGGTCGGCAATGAGCGTTACATTTGCCCGTGCAGACACCTACAGCTAGTCTCTCATTGGTTCTCCCTATTCCTGTTCATCTTGCACAGAAATTGCAAGCTGTGCCAAACAGGAGGTTAAAGGCCCTGACTCTCCAAGCGGGGAGAGTGTTAGTAAAGCATCTGGAATGGTGAACCCGAGGACCAGGATACGAAAACTGAGATGCATTTTAAATCATTTCCCAATCACACGGTGGACGATACTCTGGGTTTCTCATGCCTGTTTTAACTGGAGGAAGAATGCCTTGAACCTGGAGAGTTGGGACCCATGGAATGGGTACCATGCAGTATGACTTCAAAGGGTCTGCATTTGCTCACCGAAACTCAGCAATGCTATCAGCCTGAAGTGTCCAGCCTTATGTCTCAACCAGCTCTGGGTGTAGATGTGGTCAATCCCGGTTGCATCACATGCCCTGAGTGAATTAGTTAAGAATTGCTCTCGATATCACTGTCTTTGTGTTTTGTTTTCGAAATTTATTTTGATAATGGGATTTATCGGATTTTCACTGCTGCGTTTCGGCCGCTGTACACACACTTGATTCTCTTACGGAGACATATAAATCCATGGGTTTTAAGATTCTTCCTAGTCAGGTATATTCCTAGGCGTTGAATATGTGGTGTTGGGTCCATTTCGTTGAGCAAGGAGTAGGTCTTTTCTATTACATATTTGGCCTATGGAAAGTTATCTGTGCTAATTTCAGTCTCTGGTTATATGCAACACCCCAAGGCACCTTTCCCCATAAGCAAGCACTAGTTGGTTTTCTAAATTTGAGACCCTGTTCTGTTTTGTAATTCAGTTCATGTGTAGTCAAGTTTACATTCCGTGTATTAGTGATATCTTATGATGTTTCTTTTTCTGTGTGACGTAGTTCACGTAGAATCACCGTACCTGCATCCACTCACTATGCCGCTACGGGCCTGATGACACAGATTTCATTGCTGAGTGATATTGCATTGCACCTACGTGCCACAACTTCTTTATCCATTTTTTGCTTTCTGGGATATTTACCTGGTACTGTAGACGAGCTTCTTGGGAACACAGCCGTCCCAAACTTTGGGGTGGCTCTCTGTTTTTGATTTTAATTTCCCTAAGGAATAGGACCATAAGTGCAATTGCCATAGGCTGTGTTGCTTTATTTCTTACGTGTTTCAGGAAACACCATACACTTCTCCAGGGTGGCTGTTGGCAATTTACATCCTGCCAATCAGCATAACAAGGCTCCCTCTTCTCCATATCCTGTCCTACCTTTCTGGATTTTACACTTTTTTCAGATGGCCCTCTTGCCCGGGGGGCAGTGAGACTTCATTGTAGTGCAGATTTCCTTTACAGGCTTGCTTGGTTGGCCAAAAAGGGCATATGCGTTTTTTCCTGAATATATTCAGGAAAAAACGCATACGCCCTTTTTGGCCAAGTGCATCATTGTCGACGTTGTGCCTCGTTTCCTATGCTTTCAGGGCAATTCCTGTCTACCCCCTGCAATCGTTTTCCTGAAATTCTGCCCCGCTTTCAAGTCCCCTACGCAGGCTTACTTCAGTATACTTTTGGAAGATAGCTGTCATTTATAACTCTGCAGGTTTGTGAATTACAGTGCCCCTGAGCTCCTTTCTTCAACTCGCTTTCTTGTGAGCTGGGCACAAAACCGCAGGATTGCTTCAGGCCCTAATCTGTTTCCAGCAGGGCACACTGAGCCTTTGTTTAATTCCTCTTCCTGGTGGGCAATGAGCGTTACATTTGCCCGTGCAGACACCTACAGCTAGTCTCTCATTGGTTCTCCCTATTCCTGTTCATCTGGCACAGAAATTGCAAGCTGTGCCAAAGAGGAGGTTAAAGGCACTGGCTCTCCAAGCGGGGAGAGTGTTAGTAAAGCATCTGGAATGGTGAACCCGAGGACCAGGATACGAAAACTGAGATGCATTTTAAATCGTTTCCCAATCACACGGTGGACGATACTCTGGGTTTCACATGCATGTTTTAGCTGGAGGAAGAATGCCTTTAACCTGGAGAGTTGGGAACCATGGAATGGGTACCATGCAGTATGACTTCAAAGGGTCTGCATTTGCTCACCGAAACTCACCAATGCTATCAGCCTGAAGTGTCCAGCCTTATGTCTCAACCAGCTCTGGGTGTAGATGTGGTCCATCCCGGTTGCATCACATGCCCTGAGTGAATTATTTAAGAATTGCTCTCTATTTCACTGTCTTTGTGTTTTGTTTTCGAAATTTATTTTGATAATGGGATTTATCGGATTTTCACTGCTGCGTTTCGGCCGCTGTACACACGCTTGATTCTCTTACGGAGACATATATATCCATGGGTTTTAAGATTCTTCCTAGTCAGGTATATTCCTAGGCGTTGAATATGTGGTGTTGAGTCCATTTCGTTGAGCAAGGAGTAGGTCTTGTCTATAACATATTTGGCTTATGGAATGTTATCTGTGCTAATTTCAGTCTCTGGTTTTATGCAGCACCCCAAGGCACCTTTCCCCATAAGCAAGCACTAGTTGGTTTTCTAAATTTGAGACCCTGTTCTGTTTTGTAATTCAGTTCATGTGTAGTCAAGTTTACATTCCGTGTATTAGTGATATCTTATGATGTTTCTATTTCTGTGTGACGTAGTTCACGTAGAATCACCGTACCTGCATCCACTCACTATGCCGCTACGGGCCTGATGACACAGATTTCATTGCTGAGTGATATTGCATTGCACATACGTGCCACAACTTCTTTATCCATTTTTTGCTTTCTGGGATATTTACCTGGTACTGTAGACGAGCTTCTTGGGAACACAGCCGTCCCAAACTTTGGGGTGTCTCTCTGTTTTTGATTTTAATTTCCCTAAGGAATAGGACCATAAGTGCAATTGCCATAGGCTGTGTTGCTTTATTTCTTACGTGTTTCAGGAAACACCATACACTTCTCAAGGGTGGCTGTTGGCAATTTACATCCTGCCAATCAGCATAACAAGGCTCCCTCTTCTCCATATCCTGTCCTACCTTTCTGGATTTTACACTTTTTTCAGATGGCCCTCTTGCCCGGGGGGCAGTGAGACTTCATTGTAGTGCAGATTTCCTTTACAGGCTTGCTTGGTTGGCCAAAAAGGGCGTATGCGTTTTTTCCTGAATATATTCAGGAAAAAACGCATACGCCCTTTTTGGCCAAGTGCATCATTGTCGACGTTGTGCCTCGTTTCCTATGCTTTCAGGGCAATTCCTGTCTACCCCCTGCAATCGTTTTCCTGAAATTCTGCCCCGCTTTCAAGTCCCCTACGCAGGCTTACTTCAGTATACTTTTGGAAGATAGCTGTCATTTATAACTCTGCAGGTTTGTGAATTACAGTGCCCCTGAGCTCCTTTCTTCAACTCGCTTTCTTGTGAGCTGGGCACAAAACCGCAGGATTGCTTCAGGCCCTAATCTGTTTCCAGCAGGGCACACTGAGCCTTTGTTTAATTCCTCTTCCTGGTGGGCAATGAGCGTTACATTTGCCCGTGCAGACACCTACAGCTAGTCTCTCATTGGTTCTCCCTATTCCTGTTCATCTGGCACAGAAATTGCAAGCTGTGCCAAAGAGGAGGTTAAAGGCACTGGCTCTCCAAGCGGGGAGAGTGTTAGTAAAGCATCTGGAATGGTGAACCCGAGGACCAGGATACGAAAACTGAGATGCATTTTAAATCGTTTCCCAATCACACGGTGGACGATACTCTGGGTTTCACATGCATGTTTTAGCTGGAGGAAGAATGCCTTTAACCTGGAGAGTTGGGAACCATGGAATGGGTACCATGCAGTATGACTTCAAAGGGTCTGCATTTGCTCACCGAAACTCACCAATGCTATCAGCCTGAAGTGTCCAGCCTTATGTCTCAACCAGCTCTGGGTGTAGATGTGGTCAATCCCGGTTGCATCACATGCCCTGAGTGAATTATTTAAGAATTGCTCTCTATTTCACTGTCTTTGTGTTTTGTTTTCGAAATTTATTTTGATAATGGGATTTATCGGATTTTCACTGCTGCGTTTCGGCCGCTGTACACACGCTTGATTCTCTTACGGAGACATATATATCCATGGGTTTTAAGATTCTTCTTAGTCAGGTATATTCCTAGGCGTTGAATATGTGGTGTTGAGTCCATTTCGTTGAGCAAGGAGTAGGTCTTGTCTATAACATATTTGGCTTATGGAATGTTATCTGTGCTAATTTCAGTCTCTGGTTATATGCAGCACCCCAAGGCACCTTTCCCCATAAGCAAGCACTAGTTGGTTTTCTAAATTTGAGACCCTGTTCTGTTTTGTAATTCAGTTCATGTGTAGTCAAGTTTACATTCCGTGTATTAGTGATATCTTATGATGTTTCTATTTCTGTGTGACGTAGTTCACGTAGAATCACCGTACCTGCATCCACTCACTATGCCGCTACGGGCCTGATGACACAGATTTCATTGCTGAGTGATATTGCATTGCACATACGTGCCACAACTTCTTTATCCATTTTTTGCTTTCTGGGATATTTACCTGGTACTGTAGACGAGCTTCTTGGGAACACAGCCGTCCCAAACTTTGGGGTGGCTCTCTGTTTTTGATTTTAATTTCCCTAAGGAATAGGACCATAAGTGCAATTGCCATAGGCTGTGTTGCTTTATTTCTTACGTGTTTCAGGAAACACCATACACTTCTCCAGGGTGGCTGTTGGCAATTTACATCCTGCCAATCAGCATAACAAGGCTCCCTCTTCTCCATATCCTGTCCTACCTTTCTGGATTTTACACTTTTTTCAGATGGCCCTCTTGCCCGGGGAGCAGTGAGACTTCATTGTACTGCAGATTTCCTTTACAGGCTTGCTTGGTTGGCCAAAAAGGGCGTATGCGTTTTTTCCGAATATATTCAGGAAAAAACGCATACGCCCTTTTTGGCCAAGTGCATCATTGTCGACGTTGTGCCTCGTTTCCTATGCTTTCAGGGCAATTCCTGTCTACCCCCTGCAATCATTTTCCTGAAATTCTGCCCTGCTTTCAAGTCCCCTACGCAGGCTTACTTCAGTATACTTTTGGAAGATAGCTGTCATTTATAACTCTGCAGGTTTGTGAATTACAGTGCCCCTGAGCTCCTTTCTTCAACTCGCTTTCTTGTGAGCTGGGCACAAAACCGCAGGATTGCTTCAGGCCCTAATCTGTTTCCAGCAGGGCACACTGAGCCTTTGTTTAATTCCTCTTCCTGGTGGGCAATGAGCGTTACATTTGCCCGTGCAGACACCTACAGCTAGTCTCTCATTTTTTCTCCCTATTCCTGTTCATCTTGCACAGAAATTGCAAGCTGTGCCAAAGAGGAGGTTAAAGGCACTGACTCTACAAGCGGGGAGAGTGTTAGTAAAGCATCTGGAATGGTGAACCCGAGGACCAGGATACGAAAACTGAGATGCATTTTAAATCGTTTCCCAATCACACGGTGGACGATACTCTGGGTTTCCCATGCATGTTTTAGCTGGAGGAAGAATCCCTTGAACCTGGAGAGTTGGGAACCATGGAATGGGTACCATGCAGTATGACTTCAAAGGGTCTGCATTTGCTCACCGAAACTCACCAATGCTATCAGCCTGAAGTGTCCAGCCTTATGTCTCAACCAGCTCTGGGTGTAGATGTGGTCAATCCCGGTTGCATCACATGCCCTGAGTGAATTATTTAAGAATTGCTCTCTATTTCACTGTCTTTGTGTTTTGTTTTCGAAATTTATTTTGATAATGGGATTTATCGGATTTTCACTGCTGCGTTTCGGCCGCTGTACACACGCTTGGTTCTCTTATGGAGACATATATATCCATGGGTTTTAAGATTCTTCCTAGTCAGGTATATTCCTAGGCGTTGATTATGTGGTGTTGGGTCCATTTCGTTGAGCAAGGAGTAGGTCTTGTCTATTACATATTTGGCTTATGGAAAGTTATCTGTGCTAATTTCAGTCTCTGGTTTTATGCAGCACCCAAACGCACCTTTCCCCATAAGCAGGCACTAGTTGGTTTTCTAAATTTGGGACCCTGTTCTGTTTTGTAATTCAGTTCATGTGTAGTCAAGTTTACATTCCGTGTATTAGTGATATCTTATGATGTTTCTTTTTCTGTGTGACGTAGTTCACGTTTAATCACCGTACCTGCATCCACTCACTATGCCGCTACGGGCCTGATGACACAGATTCCATTGGTGAGTGATATTGCATTGTACGTACGTGCCACAACTTCTTTATCCATTTTTTGCTTTCTGGGATATTTACCTGATACCGTAGACGAGCTTCTTGTGAACACAGCCGTCCCAAATATTGGGGTGGCTGTCTTTTTTTGATTTTAATTTCCATAAGCTATAGGACCATAAGTGGAAATGCCATAGGCTGTGTTGCTTTGTTTCTTACGTGTTTCAGGAAACACCATACACTTCTCCAGGGTGGCTGCTGGCAATTTACATCCCGCCAATCAGCATAACAAGGCTCCCTGTTCTCCATATCCTGTCCTACCTTTCTGGATTTTACACTTTTTTCAGATGGCCCTTTTGCCCGGGGGGCAGTGAGAATACATTGTAGTACAGATTTCCTTTACAGGCTTGCTTGGTTGGCCAAAAAGGGCGTATGCGTTTTTTCCTGAATATATTCAGGAAAAAACGCATACGCCCTTTTTGGCCAAGTGCATCATTGTTGACGTTCTGTCTCTTTTCCTATGCTTTCAGGGCAATTCCAGTCTACCCCCTGCAATCGTTTTCCTGAAATTCTGCCCCGCTTTCAAGTCCCCTTCGCAGGCTTACTTCAATATATTTTTGGAGGATAGCTGTCATTTATAACTCTGCAGGTTTCTGAATTACAGTGCCCCTGAGCTCCTTTCTTCAACTCGCTTTCTTGTGAGCTGGGCACAAAACCGCAGGATTGCTTCAGGCCCTAATCTGTTTTCAGCAGGGCACGCTGAGCCTTTGTTTAATTCCTCTTCCTGGTCGGCAATGAGCGTTACATTTGCCCGTGCAGACACCTACAGCTAGTCTCTCATTGGTTCTCCCTAATCCTGTTCATCTTGCACAGAAATTGCAAGCTGTGCCAAACAGGAGGTTAAAGGCCCTGACTCTCCAAGCGGGGAGAGTGTTAGTAAAGCATCTGGAATGGTGAACCCGAGGACCAGGATACGAAAACTGAGATGCATTTTAAATCATTTCCCAATCACACGGTGGACGATACTCTGGGTTTCTCATGCCTGTTTTAACTGGAGGAAGAATGCCTTGAACCTGGAGAGTTGGGACCCATGGAATGGGTACCATGCAGTATGACTTCAAAGGGTCTGCATTTGCTCACCGAAACTCAGCAATGCTATCAGCCTGAAGTGTCCAGCCTTATGTCTCAACCAGCTCTGGGTGTAGATGTGGTCAATCCCGGTTGCATCACATGCCCTGATTGAATTAGTTAAGAATTGCTCTCGATATCACTGTCTTTGTGTTTTGTTTTCGAAATTTATTTTGATAATGGGATTTATCGGATTTTCACTGCTGCGTTTCTGCCGCTGTACACACACTTGATTCTCTTACGGAGACATATAAATCCATGGGTTTTAAGATTCTTCCTAGTCAGGTATATTCCTAGGCGTTGAATATGTGGTGTTGGGTCCATTTCGTTGAGCAAGGAGTAGGTCTTTTCTATTACATATTTGGCCTATGGAAAGTTATCTGTGCTAATTTCAGTCTCTGGTTATATGCAACACCCCAAGGCACCTTTCCCCATAAGCAAGCACTAGTTGGTTTTCTAAATTTGAGACCCTGTTCTGTTTTGTAATTCAGTTCATGTGTAGTCAAGTTTACATTCCGTGTATTAGTGATATCTTATGATGTTTCTTTTTCTGTGTGACGTAGTTCACGTAGAATCACCGTACCTGCATCCACTCACTATGCCGCTACGGGCGTGATGACACAGATTTCATTGCTGAGTGATATTGCATTGTACGTACGTGCCACAACTTCTTTATCCATTTTTTGCTTTCTGGGATATTTACCTGATACTGTAGACGAGCTTCTTGTGAACACAGCCGTCCAAAATATTGGGGTGGCTGTCTGTTTTTGATTTTAATTTCCGTAAGCTATAGGACCATAAGTGGAAGTGCCATAGTCTGTGTTGCTGTGTTTCTTACGTGTTTCAGGAAACACCATACACTTCTCCAGGGTGGCTGTTCGCAATTTACATCCTGCCAATCAGCATAACAAGGCTCCCTGTTCTCCATATCCTGTCCTACCTTTCTGGATTTTACACTTTTTTCAGATGGCCCTTTTGCCCGGGGGGGCAGTGAGATTTCATTGTAGTGCAGATTTCCTTTACAGGCTTGCTTGGTTGGCCAAAAAGGGCGTATGCGTTTTTTCCTGAATATATTCAGGAAAAAACACATACGCACATTTTGGCCAAGTTCATCATTGTCGACGTTGTGCCTCTTTTCCTATGCTTTCAGGGCAATTCCAGTCTACCCCCTGCAATCGTTTTCCTATAATTCTGCCCCGCATTCAAGTCCCCTTCGCAGGCTTACTTCAATATATTTCTGGAGGATAGCTGTCATTTATAACTCTGCAGGTTTGTGAATTACAGTGCCCCTGAGCTCCTTTCTTCAACTCGCTTTCTTGTGAGCTGGGCACAAAACCGCAGGATTGCTTCAGGCCCTAATCTGTTTCCAGCAGGGCACACTGAGCCTTTGGTTAATTCCTCTTCCTGGTGGGCAATGAGCGTTACATTTGCCCGTGCAGACACCTATAGCTAGTCTCTCATTGGTTCTCCCTATTCCTGTTCATCTTGCACAGAAATTGCAAGCTGTGCCAAACACGAGGTTAAAGGCACTGACTCTCCAAGCAGGGAGAATGTTAGTAAAGCATCTGGAATGGTGAACCCGAGGACCAGGATACGAAAACTGAGATGCATTTTAAATCATTTCCCAATCACACGGTGGACGATACTCTGGGTTTCCCATGCATGTTTTAGCTGGAGGAAGAATGCCTTGAACCTGGAGAGTTGGGACCCATGGAATGGGTACCATGCAGTATGACTTCAAAGGGTCTGCATTTGCTCACCGAAACTCACCAATGCTAACAGCCTGAAGTGTCCAGCCTTATGTCTCAACCAGCTCTGGTTGTAGATGTGGTCAATCCCGGTTTCAACACATGCCCTGAGTAAATTAGTTAAGAATTGCTCTCTATTTCACTGTCTTTGTGTTTTGTTTTCGAAATTTATTTTGATAATGGGATTTATCGGATTTTCACTGCTGCGTTTCAGCCGCTGTACACACGCTTGATTCTCTTACGGAGACATATATATCCATGGGTTTTAAGATTCTTCCTAGTCAGGTATATTCCTAGGCGTTGAATATGTGGTGTTGGGTCCATTTCGTTGAGCAAGGAGTAGGTCTTGTCTATTACATATTTGGCTTATGGAATGTTATCTGTGTTAATTTCAGTCTCTGGTTTTATGCAGCACCCCAAGGCACCTTTCCCCATAAGCAAGCACTAGTTGGTTTTCTAAATTTGAGACCCTGTTGTGTTTTGTAATTCAGTTCATGTGTAGTCAAGTTTACATTCCGTGTATTAGTGATATCTTATGATGTTTCTTTTTCTGTGTGACGTAGTTCACGTAGAATCACCGTACCTGCATCCACTCACTATGCCGCTACGGGCCTGATGACACAGATTTCATTGCTGAGTGATATTGCATTGCACGTACGTGCCACAACTTCTTTATCCATTTTTTGCTTTCTGGGATATTTACCTGATACTGTAGACGAGCTTCTTGTGAACACAGCCGTCCCAAATATTGGGGTGGCTGTCTGTTTTTGATTTTAATTTCCCTAAGGAATAGGACCATAAGTGCAATTGCCACAGGCTGTGTTGCTTTATTTCTTATGTGTTTCAGGAAACACCATACACTTCTCCAGGGTGGCTGTTGGCAATTTACATCCTGCCAATCAGCATAACAAGGCTCCCTGTTCTCCATATCCTGTCCTACCTTTCTGGATTTTACACTTTTTTCAGATGGCCCTCTTGCCCGGGGGGCAGTGAGACTTCATTGTAGTGCAGATTTCCATTACAGGCTTGCTTGGTTGGCCAAAAAGGGCGTATGCGTTTTTTCCTGAATATATTCAGGAAAAAACGCATACGCCCTCTTTGGCCAAGTGCATCATTGTCGACGTTGTGCCTCTTTTCCTATGCTTTCTGGGCAATTCCTGTCTGCCCCCTGCAATCGTTTTCCTGAAATTCTGCCCCGCTTTCAAATCCCCTACGCAGGCTTACTTCAATATACTTTTGGAAGATAGCTGTCATTTATAACTCTGCAGGTTTGAGAATTACAGTGCCCCTGAGCTCCTTTCTTCAACTCGCTTTCTTGTGAGCTGGGCACAAAACGCAGGATTGCTTCAGGCCCTAATCTGTTTCCAGCAGGGCACACTGAGCCTTTGTTTAATTCCTCTTCCTGGTGGGCAATGAGCGTTACATTTGCCCGTGCAGACACCTACAGCTAGTCTCTCATTGGTTCTCCCTATTCCTGTTCATCTTGCACAGAAATTGCAAGCTGTGCCAAAGAGGAGGTTAAAGGCACTGACTCTCCAAGCGGGGAGAGTGTTAGTAAAGCATCTGGAATGTTGAACCCGAGGACCAGGATACGAAAACTGAGATGCATTTTAAATCGTTTCCCAATCACACGGTGGACGATACTCTGGGTTTCCCATGCATGTTTTAGCTGGAGGAAGAATCCCTTGAACCTGGAGAGTTGGGACCCATGGAATGGGTACCATGCAGTATGACTTCAAAGGGTCTGCATTTGCTCACCGAAACTCACCAATGCTATCAGCCTGAAGTGTCCAGCCTTATGTGTCAACCAGCTCTGGGTGTAGATGTGGTCCATCCCGGTTGCATCACATGCCCTGAGTGAATTATTTAAGAATTGCTCTCTATTTCACTGTCTTTGTGTTTTGTTTTCGAAATTTATTTTGATAATGGGATTTATCGGATTTTCACTACTGCGTTTCGGCCGCTGTACACACGCTTGATTCTCTTACGGAGACATATATATCCATGGGTTTTAAGATTCTTCCTAATCAGGTATATTCCTAGGCGTTGAATATGTGGTGTTGGGTCCATTTCGTTGAGCAAGGAGTAGGTCTTGTCTATTACATATTTGGCTTATGGAAAGTTATCTGTGCCAATTTCAGTCTCTGGTTTTATGCAGCACCCCAATGCACCTTTCCCCATAAGCAAGCAGTAGTTGGTTTTCTAAATATGAGACCCTGTTCTGTTTTGTAATTCAGTTCATGTGTAGTCAAGTTTACATTCCGTGTATTAGTGATATCTTATGATGTTTCTTTTTCTGTGTGACGTAGTTCACGTAGAATCACCGTACCTGCATCCACTCACTATGCCGCTACGGGCCTGATGACACAGATTTCTTTGCTGAGTGATATTGCATTGTACGTACGTGCCACAACTTCTTTATCCATTTTTTGCTTTCTGGGATATTTACCTGATACTGTAGACGAGCTTCTTGTGAACACAGCCGTCCCAAATATTGGGGTGGCTGTCTGTTTTTGATTTTAATTTCCCTAAGGAATAGGACCATAAGTGCAATTGCCACAGGCTGTGTTGCTTTATTTCTTATGTGTTTCAGGAAACACCATACACTTCTCCAGGGTGGCTGTTGGCAATTTACATCCTGCCAATCAGCATAACAAGGCTCCCTGTTCTCCATATCCTGTCCTACCTTTCTGGATTTTACACTTTTTTCAGATGGCCCTCTTGCCCGGGGGGCAGTGAGACTTCATTGTAGTGCAGATTTCCATTACAGGCTTGCTTGGTTGGCCAAAAAGGGCGTATGCGTTTTTTCCTGAATATATTCAGGAAAAAACGCATACGCCCTCTTTGGCCAAGTGCATCATTGTCGACGTTGTGCCTCTTTTCCTATGCTTTCTGGGCAATTCCTGTCTGCCCCCTGCAATCGTTTTCCTGAAATTCTGCCCCGCTTTCAAATCCCCTACGCAGGCTTACTTCAATATACTTTTGGAAGATAGCTGTCATTTATAACTCTGCAGGTTTGAGAATTACAGTGCCCCTGAGCTCCTTTCTTCAACTCGCTTTCTTGTGAGCTGGGCACAAAACGCAGGATTGCTTCAGGCCCTAATCTGTTTCCAGCAGGGCACACTGAGCCTTTGTTTAATTCCTCTTCCTGGTGGGCAATGAGCGTTACATTTGCCCGTGCAGACACCTACAGCTAGTCTCTCATTGGTTCTCCCTATTCCTGTTCATCTTGCACAGAAATTGCAAGCTGTGCCAAAGAGGAGGTTAAAGGCACTGACTCTCCAAGCGGGGAGAGTGTTAGTAAAGCATCTGGAATGTTGAACCCGAGGACCAGGATACGAAAACTGAGATGCATTTTAAATCGTTTCCCAATCACACGGTGGACGATACTCTGGGTTTCCCATGCATGTTTTAGCTGGAGGAAGAATCCCTTGAACCTGGAGAGTTGGGACCCATGGAATGGGTACCATGCAGTATGACTTCAAAGGGTCTGCATTTGCTCACCGAAACTCACCAATGCTATCAGCCTGAAGTGTCCAGCCTTATGTGTCAACCAGCTCTGGGTGTAGATGTGGTCCATCCCGGTTGCATCACATGCCCTGAGTGAATTATTTAAGAATTGCTCTCTATTTCACTGTCTTTGTGTTTTGTTTTCGAAATTTATTTTGATAATGGGATTTATCGGATTTTCACTACTGCGTTTCGGCCGCTGTACACACGCTTGATTCTCTTACGGAGACATATATATCCATGGGTTTTAAGATTCTTCCTAATCAGGTATATTCCTAGGCGTTGAATATGTGGTGTTGGGTCCATTTCGTTGAGCAAGGAGTAGGTCTTGTCTATTACATATTTGGCTTATGGAAAGTTATCTGTGCCAATTTCAGTCTCTGGTTTTATGCAGCACCCCAATGCACCTTTCCCCATAAGCAAGCAGTAGTTGGTTTTCTAAATATGAGACCCTGTTCTGTTTTGTAATTCAGTTCATGTGTAGTCAAGTTTACATTCCGTGTATTAGTGATATCTTATGATGTTTCTTTTTCTGTGTGACGTAGTTCACGTAGAATCACCGTACCTGCATCCACTCACTATGCCGCTACGGGCCTGATGACACAGATTTCTTTGCTGAGTGATATTGCATTGTACGTACGTGCCACAACTTCTTTATCCATTTTTTTGCTTTCTGGGATATTTACCTGATACTGTAGACGAGCTTCTTGTGAACACAGCCGTCCCAAATATTGGGGTGGCTGTCTGTTTTTGATTTTAATTTCCGTAATCTATAGGACCATAAGTGGAAGTGCCATAGGCTGTGTTGCTTTGTTTCTTACGTGTTTCAGGAAACACCATACACTTCTCCAGGGTGGCTGCTGGCAATTTACATCCTGCCAATCAGCATAACCAGGCTCCCTGTTCTACATATCCTGTCCTACCTTTCTGGATTTTACACTTTTTTCAGATGACCCTCTTGCCCGAGGGGCAGTGAGACTTCATTGTAGTGCAGATTTCCTTTACAGGCTTGCTTGTTTGGCCAAAAAGTGCGTATGCGTTTTTTCCTGAATATATTCAGGAAAAAACGCATACGCCCTTTTTGGCCAAGTGCATCATTGTCGACGGTGTGCCTCTTTTCCTATGCTTTCAGGGCAATTCCAGTCTACCCCCTGCAATCGTTTTCCTGAAATTCTGCCCGCTTTCAAGTCCCCTTCGAAGGCTTACTTCAATATACTTTTGGAAGATAGCTGTCATTTATAACTCTGTAGGTTTGTGAATTACAGTGCCCCTGAGCTCCTTTCTTCACCTCACTTTCTTGTGAGCTGGGCACAAAACCGCAGGATTGCTTCAGGCCCTAATCTGTTTCCAGCAGGGCACACTGAGCCTTTGTTTAATTCCCCTTCCTGGTGGGCAATGAGCGTTTCATTTGCCCGGGCAGACACCTACAGCTAGTCTCTCATTGGTTCTCCCTATTCCTGTTCATCTTGCACAGAAATTGCAAGCTGTGCCAAAGAGGAGGTTAAAGGCACTGACACTCCAAGCGGGGAGAGTGTTGGTAAAGCATCTGGAATGTTGAACCCGAGGACCAGGATACGAAAACTGAGATGCATTTTAAATCGTTTCCCAATCACATGGTGGACGATACTCTGGGTTTCCCATGCATGTTTTAGCTGGAGGAAGAATCCCTTGAACCTGGAGAGCTGGGACCCATGGAATGGGTACCATGCAGTATGACTTCAAAGGGTCTGCATTTGCTCACCGAAACTCACCAATGCTATCAGCCTGAAGTGTCCAGCCTTATGTCTCAACCAGCTCTGGGTGTCGATGTGTTAAATCCCGGTTGCATCACATGCCCTGAGTGAATTATTTAAGAATTGCTCTCTATTCACTGTCTTTGTGTTTTGTTTTTGAAATTTATTTTGATAATGGGATTTATCGGATTTTCACTGCTGCGTTTATGCCGCTGTACACACGCTTGATTCTCTTACGGAGACATATAAATCCATGGGTTTTAAGATTCTTCCTAGTCAGGTATATTCCTAGGCGTTGAATATGTGGTGTTGAGTCCATTTCGTTGAGCACGGAGTAGGTCTTGTCTATTACATATTTGGCTTATGGAATGTTATCTGTGCTAATTTCAGTCTCTTGTTTTATGCAGCACCCCAAGGCACCTTTCCCCATAAGCAAGCACTACTTGGTTTTCTAAATTTGAGACCCTGTTCTGTTTTGTAATTCAGTTCATGTGTAGTCAAGTTTACATTCCGTGTATTAGTGATATCTTATGATGTTTGTTTTTCTGTGTGACGTAGTTCACGTAGAATCACCGTACCTGCATCCACTCACTATGCCGCTACGGGCCTGATGACACAGATTTCATTGCTGAGTGATATTGCATTGCACGTACGTGCCACAACTTCTTTATCCATTTTTTGCTTTCTGGGATATTTACCTGGTCCTGTAGACGAGCTTCTTGGGAACACAGCCGTCCCAAACTTTGGGGTGGCTCTCTGTTTTTGATTTTAATTTCCCTAAGTAATAGGAACATAAGTGCAAGTGCCATAGGCTGTGTTGCTTTATTTCTTACGTGTTTCAGGAAACACCATACACTTCTCCAGGTTGGCTGTTGGCAATTTACATCCTGCCAATCGGCATAACAAGGCTCACTGTTCTCCATATCCTGTCCTACCTTTCTGGATTTTACACTTTTTTCAGATGGCCCTTTTGCCCGGGGGGCAGTGAGACTTCATTGTAGTGCAGATTTCTTTACAGGCTTGCTTGGTTGGCCAAAAAGTGCATATGCATTTTTTCCTGAATATATTCAGGAAAAAACGCATACGCACTTTTTGGCCAAGTGCATCATTGTCGACGTTCTGCCTCTTTTCCTATGCTTTCAAGGCAATTCCAGTCTACCCCCTGCAATCGTTTTCCTGAAATTCTGCCCCGCTTTCCAGTCCCCTTCGCAGGCTTACTTCAATATATTTTTGGAGGATAGCTGTTATTTATAACTCTGCAGGTTTGTGAATTACAGTGCCCCTGAGCTCCTTTCTTCAACTCGCTTTCTTGTGAGCTGGGCACAAAACCGCAGGATTGCTTCAGGCCCTAATCTGTTTCCAGCAGGGCACACTGAGCCTTTGTTTAATTCCTCTTCCTGGTGGGCAATGAGCGTTACATTTGCCCGTGCAGACACCTACAGCTAGTCTCTCATTGGTTCTCCCTATTCCTGTTCATCTTGCACAGAAATTGCAAGCTGTGCCAAAGAGGAGGTTAAAGGCACTGACTCTCCAAGCGGGGAGAGTGTTAGTAAAGCATCTGGAATGGTGAACCCGAGGACCAGGATACGAAAACTGAGATGCATTTTAAATCGTTTCCCAATCACACGGTGGACGATACTCTGGGTTTCCCATGCATGTTTTAGCTGGAGGAAGAATCCCTTGAACCTGGAGAGTTGGGACCCATGGAATGGGTATCATGCAGTATGACTTCAAAGGGTCTGCATTTGCTCACCGAAACTCACCAATGCTATCAGCCTGAAGTGTCCAGCCTTATGTCTCAACCAGCTCTGGGTGTAGATGTGGTCAATCCCGGTTGCATCACATGCCCTGAGTGAATTATTTAAGAATTGCTCTCTATTTCACTGTCTTTGTGTATTGTTTTCGAAATTTATTTTGATAATGGGATTTATCGGATTTTCACTGCTGCGTTTCGGCCGCTGTACACACGCTTGATTCTCTTACGGAGACATATATATCCATGGGTTTTAAGATTCTTCCTAGTCAGGTATATTCCTAGGCGTTGAATATGTGGTGTTGGGTCCATTTCGTTGAGCAAGGAGTAGGTCTTGTCTATTACATATTTGGCTTATGGAATGTTATCGGTGCTAATTTCAGTCTCTGGTTTTATGCAGCACCCCAAGGCGCCTTTCCCCATAAGCAAGCACTAGTTGATTTTCTAAATTTGAGACCCTGTTCTGTTTTGTAATTCAGTTCATGTGTAGTCAAGTTTACATTCTGTGTATTAGTGATAACTTATGATGTTTCTTTTTCTGTGTGACGTAGTTCACGTAGAATCACCGTACCTGCATCCACTCACTATGCCGCTACGGGCCTGATGACACAGATTTCATTGCTGAGTGATATTGCATTGTTAGTACGTGCCACAACTTCTTTATGCATTTCTTGCTTTCTGGGATATTTACCTGATACTGTAGACGAGCTTCTTGTGAACACAGCCGTCCCAAATATTGGGGTGGCTGTCTGTTTTTGATTTTAATTTCCGTAAGCTATAGGACCATAAGTGGAAGTGCCATAGGCTGTGTTGCTTTGTTTCTTACGTGTTTCAGGAAACACCATACACTTCTCCAGGGTGGCTGCTGGCAATTTACATCCTGCCAATCAGCATAACAAGGCTCCCTCTTCTCCATATCCTGTCCTACCTTTCTGGATTTTACACTTTTTTCAGATGGCCCTCTTGCCCGAGGGGCAGTGAGACTTCATTGTAGTGCAGATTTCCTTTACAGGCTTGCTTGGTTGGCCAAAAAGTGCGTATGCGTTTTTTCCTGAATATATTCAGGAAAAAACGCATACGCCCTTTTTGGCCAAGTGCATCATTGTCGACGGTGTGCCTCTTTTCCTATGCTTTCAGGGCAATTCCAGTCTACCCCCTGCAATCGTTTTCCTGAAATTCTGCCCGCTTTCAAGTCCCCTTCGCAGGCTTACTTCAATATACTTTTGGAAGATAGCTGTCATTTATAACTCTGTAGGTTTGTGAATTACAGTGCCCCTGAGCTCCTTTCTTCACCTCACTTTCTTGTGAGCTGGGCACAAAACCGCAGGATTGCTTCAGGCCCTAATCTGTTTCCAGCAGGGCACACTGAGCCTTTGTTTAATTCCCCTTCCTGGTGGGCAATGAGCGTTACATTTGCCCGTGCAGACACCTACAGCTAGTCTCTCATTGGTTCTCCCTATTCCTGTTCATCTTGCACAGAAATTGCAAGCTGTGCCAAAGAGGAGGTTAAAGGCACTGACTCTCCAAGCGGGGAGAGTGTTAGTAAAGCATCTGGAATGTTGAACCCGAGGACCAGGATACGAAAACTGAGATGCATTTTAAATCGTTTCCCAATCACACGGTGGACGATACTCTGGGTTTCCCATGCATGTTTTAGCTGGAGGAAGAATCCCTTGAACCTGGAGAGTTGGGACCCATGGAATGGGTACCATGCAGTATGACTTCAAAGGGTCTGCATTTGCTCACCGAAACTCACCAATGCTATCAGCCTGAAGTGTCCAGCCTTATGTCTCAACCAGCTCTGGGTGTAGATGTGTTAAATCCCGGTTGCATCACATGCCCTGAGTGAATTATTTAAGAATTGCTCTCTATTTCACTGTGTTTGTGTTTTGTTTTTGAAATTTATTTTGATAATGGGATTCATCGGATTTTCACTGCTGCGTTTATGCCGCTGTACACACGCTTGATTCTCTTACGGAGACATATAAATCCATGGGTTTTAAGATTCTTCCTAGTCAGGTATATTCCTAGGCGTTGAATATGTGGTGTTGAGTCCATTTCGTTGAGCAAGGAGTAGGTCTTGTCTATTACATATTTGGCTTATGGAATGTTATCTGTGCTAATTTCAGTCTCTTGTTTTATGCAGCACCCCAAGGCACCTTTCCCCATAAGCAAGCACTACTTGGTTTTCTAAATTTGAGACCCTGTTCTGTTTTGTAATTCAGTTCATGTGTAGTCAAGTTTACATTCCGTGTATTAGTGATATCTTATGTTGTTTGTTTTTCTGTGTGACGTAGTTCACGTAGAATCACCGTACCTGCATCCACTCACTATGCCGCTACGGGCCTGATGACACAGATTTCATTGCTGAGTGATATTGCATTGCACGTACGTGCCACAACTTCTTTATCCATTTTTTGCTTTCTGGGATATTTACCTGGTCCTGTAGACGAGCTTCTTGGGAACACAGCCGTCCCAAACTTTGGGGTGGCTCTCTGTTTTTGATTTTAATTTCCCTAAGCAATAGGAACATAAGTGCAATTGCCATAGGCTGTGTTGCTTTATTTCTCACGTGTTTCAGGAAACACCATACACTTCTCCAGGGTGGCTGTTCACAATTTACATCCTGCCAATCAGCATAACAAGGCTCCCTGTTCTCCATATCCTGTCCTACCTTTCTGGATTTTACACTTTTTTCAGATGGCCCTTTTGCCGGGGGGCAGGGAGATTTCATTGTAGTGCAGATTTCCTTTACAGGCTTGCTCGGTTGGCCAAAAAGGGCGTATGCGTTTTTTCCTGAATATATTCAGGAAAAAACGCTTACGCCCTTTTTGGCCAAGTGCATCATTGTCGACGTTGTGCCTCTTTTCCTATGCTTTCAGGGCAATTCCAGTCTACCCCTTGCAATCGTTTTCCTGAAATTCTGCCCTGCTTTCAAGTCCCCTTCGCAGGCTTACTTCAATATACTTTTGGAAGATAGCTGTCATTTATAACTCTGCAGGTTTGTGAATTACAGTGCCCCTGAGCTCCTCTCTTCAACTCGCTTTCTTGTGAGCTGGGCACAAAACCGCAGGATTGCTTCAGGCCCTAATCTGTTTCCAGCAGGGCACACTGAGCCTTTGTATAATTGTTCTTCCTGGTGGGCAATGAGCGTTACATTTGCCCGTGCAGACACCTACAGCTAGTCTCTCATTGGTTCTCCCTATTCCTGTTCATCTTGCACAGAAATTGCAAGCTGTGCCAAAGAGGAGGTTAAAGGCACTGACTCTCCAAGCGGGGAGAGTGTTAGTAAAGCATCTGGAATGGTGAACCCGAGGACCAGGATACGAAAACTGAGATGCATTTTAAATCGTTTCCCAATCACACGGTGGACGATACTCTGGGTTTCCCATGCATGTTTTAGCTGGAGGAAGAATCCCTTGAACCTGAAAAGTTGGGACCCATGGAATAGGTACCATGCAGTATGACTCCAAAGGGTCTGCATTTGCTCACCGAAACTCACCAATGCTATCAGCCTGAAGTGTCCAGCCTTATGTCTCAACCAGCTCTGGGTGTAGATGTGGTCAATCCCGGTTGCATCACATGCCCTGAGTGAATTATTTAAGAATTGCTCTCTATTTCACTGTCTTTGTGTTTTGTTTTCGAAATTTATTTTGATAATGGGATTTATCGGATTTTCACTGCTGCGTTTCGGCCGCTGTACACACGCTTGATTCTCTTACGGAGACATATATATCCATGGGTTTTCAGATTCTTCCTAGTCAGGTATATTCCTAGGCGTTGAATATGTGGTGTTGGGTCCATTTCGTTGAGCAAGGAGTAGGTCTTGTCTATTACATATTTGGCTTATGGAAAGTTATCTGTGCTAATTTCAGTCTCTGTTTTTATGCAGCACCGCAACGCACCTTTCCCCATAAGCAAGCACTAGTTGGTTTTCTAAATTTGAGACCCTGTTCTGTTTTGTAATTCAGTTCATGTGTAGTCAAGTTTACATTCCGTGTATTAGTGATATCTTATGATGTTTCTTTTTCTGTGTGACGTAGTTCACGTAGAATCACCGTACCTGCCTCCACTCACTATGCCGCTACGGGTATGATGACACAGATTTCATTGCTAAGTGATATTGCATTGTTCGTACGTGCCACAATTTCTTTATCCATTTTTTGCTTTCTGGGATATTTACCTGATACTGTAGACGAGCTTCTTGTGAACACAGCCGTCCCAAATATTGGGGTGGCTGTCTGTTTTTGATTTTAATTTCCGTAAGCTATAGGACCATAAGTGGAAGTGCCATAGGCTGTGTTGCTTTGTTTCCTACGTGTTTCAGGAAACACCATACACTTCTCCAGGGTGGCTGCTGGCAATTTATATCCTGCCAATCAGCATAACAAGGCTCCCTGTTCTCCATATCCTGTCCTACCTTTCTGGATTTTACACTTTTTTCAGATGGCCCTTTTGCCCGGGGGGCAGTGAGACTTTATTGTAGTGCAGATTTCCTTTACAGGCTTGCTTGGTTGGCCTAAAAGGGCGTACGCGTTTTTTCCTGAATATATTCAGGAAAAAACGCATACGCCCTTTTTGGCCAAGTGCATCATTGTCGACGTTGTGCCTCTTTTCCTATGCTTTCAGGGCAATTCCAGTCTACCCCCTGCAATCGTTTTCCTGAAATTCTGCCCCGCTTTCAGGTCCCCTTCGCAGGCTTACTTCAATATATTTTTGGAGGATAGCTGTCATTTATAACTCTGCAGGTTTGTGAATTACAGTGCCCCTGAGCTCCTTTCTTCAACTCCCTTTCTTGTGAGCTGGGCACAAAACCGCAGGATTCCTTCAGGCCCTAATCTGTTTCCGGCAGGGCACACTGAGCCTTTGGTTAATTCCTCTTCCTGGTGGGAAATGAGCGTTACATTTGCCCGTGCAGACACCTACAGCTAGTCTCTCATTGGTTCTCCCTATTCCTGTTCATCTTGCACAGAAATTGCAAGCTGTGCCAAAGAGGAGGTTAAAGGCACTGACTCTGCAAGCGGGGAGAGTGTTAGTAAAGCATCTGGAATGGTGAACCCGAGGACCAGGAATCGAAAACTGAGATGCATTTTAAATCGTCTCCCAATCACACGGTGGACGATACTCTGTGTTTCCCATTCATGTTTTAGCTGGAGGAAGAATCCCTTGAACCTGGAGAGTTGGGACCCATGGAATGGGTACCATGCAGTATGACTTCAAAGGGTCTGCATTTGCTCACCGAAACTCACCAATGCTATCAGCCTGAAGTGTCCAGCCTTATGTCTCAACCAGCTCTGGGTGTAGATGTGTTAAATCCCGGTTGCATCACATGCCCTGAGAGAATTATTTAAGAATTGCTCTCTATTTCACTGTCTTTGTGTTTTGTTTTTGAAATTTATTTTGATAATGGGATTTATCAGATTTTCACTGCTGCGTTTATGCCGCTGTACACACGCTTGATTCTCTTACGGAGACATATAAATCCATGGGTTTTAAGATTCTTCCTAGTCAGGTATATTCCTAGCCGTTGAATATGTGGTGTTGAGTCCATTTCGTTGAGCAAGGTGTAGGTCTTGTCTATTACATATTTGGCTTATGGAATGTTATCTGTGTTAATTTCAGTCTCTGGTTTTATGCAGCACCCCAAGGCACCTTTCCCCATAAGCAAGCACTAGTTGGTTTTCTAAATTTGAGACCCTGTTCTGTTTTGTAATTCAGTTCATGTGTAGTCAAGTTTACATTCCGTGTATTAGTGATATCTTATGATCTTTCTTTTTCTGTGTGAGGTAGTTCACGTAGAATCACCGTACCTGTATCCACTCACTATGCCGCTACGGGCCTGATGACACAGATTTCATTGCTGAGTGATATTGCATTGCACATACGTGCCAGAAATTATTTATCCATTTTTTGCTTTCTGGGATATTTACCTGGTACTGTAGACGAGCTTCTTGGGAACACAGCCGTCCCAAACTTTGGGGTGGCTCTCTGTTTTTGATTTTAATTTCCGTAAGCTATAGGACCATAAGTGGAAGTGCCATAGGCTGTGTTGCTTTGTTTCTTACGTGTTTCAAGAAACACCATACACTTCTCCAGGGTGGCTGCTGGCAATTTACATCCTGCCAATCAGCATAACAAGGCTCCCTGTTCTCCATATCCTGTCCTACCTTTCTGGATTTTACACTTTTTTCAGATGGCCCTTTTGCCCGGGGGGCAGTGAGACTTCATTGTAGTGCAGATTTCCTTTACAGGCTTGCTTGGTTGGCCAAAAAGGGCGTATGCGTTTTTTCCTGAATATATTCAGGAAAAAACGCATACGCCCTTTTTGGCCAAGTGCATCATTGTCCACGTTCTGCCTCTTTTCCTATGCTTTCAGGGCAATTCCAGTCTACCCCCTGCAATGGTTTTCCTGAAACTCTGCCCCGCTTTCAAGTCCCCTTCGCAGGCTTACTTCAATATATTTTTGGAGGATAGCTGTCATTTATAACTCTGCAGGTTTGTGAATTACAGTGCCCCTGAGCTCCTCTCTTCAACTCGCTTTCTTGTGAGCTGGGCACAAAACCGCAGGATTGCTTCAGGCCCTAATCTGTTTCTGGCAGGGCACGCTGAGCCTTTCGTTAATTCCTCTTCCTGGTGGGACATGAGCGTTACATTTGCCCGTGCAGACACCTACAGCTAGTCTCTCATTGGTTCTCCCTATTCCTGTTCATCTTGCACAGAAATTGCAAGCTGTGCCAAAGAGGAGGTTAAAGGCACTGACTCTCCAAGCGGGGTGAGTGTTAGTATAGCATCTGGAATGGTGAACCCGAGGACCAGGATACGAAAACTGAGATACATTTTAAATCGTTTCCCAATCACACGGTGGACGATACTCTGGGTTTCCCATGCATGTTTTAGCTGGAGGAAGAATCCCTTGAACCTGGAGAGTTGGGACCCATGAAATGGGTACCATGCAGTATGACTTCAAAGGGTCTGCATTTGCTCACCGAAACTCACCAATGCTATCAGCCTGAAGTGTCCAGCCTTATGTCTCAACCAGCTCTGGGTGTAGATGTGGTAAATCCAGGTTGCATCACATGCCCTGAGTGAATTATTTAAGAATTGCTTCCTATTTCACTGTCATTGTGTTTTGTTTTTGAAATTTATTTTAATAATGGGATTTATCGGATTTTCACTGCTTCATTTATGCCGCTGTACACGCGCTTGATTCTGTTACGGAGACATATAAGTCCATGGGTTTTCAGATTCTTACTAATCCGGTATATTCTTAGGCATTGAATATGGCGTGTGGAGTCCATTTCGTTGAGCAAGGAGTAGGTCTTGACTATTACATATTTGGCTTATGGAATGGTATCTGTGCTAATTTCAATCTCTGGTTTTATGCAGCACCCCTACTCACCTTTCCCCTTAAGGAAGCATAAGTTGGTTTTCTTAATTTGAAACCCTCTTCTCTTTTGTAATTCAGTTCATGTGTAGCCATGTTAACATTCCATGTATTAGTGATATCTTATGTCTTTTTCTTTTTGAATTATGTGACTTCGAATGATCACACGTAACTCCTCTTGAGTTGTTATAACTGGCCGTATTTCATTGATTTCCAGGCTGAGTAATATTCCACTCTACATAAGCACCACATCTCTGTCCGCTTTTTCTCTGCAGATACTTTAAGTTATATCCTAGTCGAGGATCTTTTAAACAGAGAGGTGGTAAACATTGGGGTGCCTGTGTCCTCTCGATTTTTGTTTTTCCCAAGATATACGTCCATGAGTGCAAGTGCCCTGTGCTCGGTAGCTCATTTTTTAGATGCTTTAGTAAACACAATAGACTTATCCAGAGTGACCGTTGGCAATATACATTTCCACTATAAGACTCACAGGGCTCCCTTTTCTCCTTGCCCTGTCCTGCATTTCTGGTGTTTACACTTTATGAGGACGGCTCTTCTGACTGATGCAAAGTGATATGTTTTGTAGTATTGATTTCCAGTGCCCACCTGTTTGGTTGGCTAAAAAAGTGTATGCCCTTTTCTTGAATATATACAGAAAAAGACGCATACACCCTTTTTGGCCAACTGCAATGTTGGCAATGTTCAGCCCCTTTTCTTGTGCTTAATGGCGAGTCCTTTCTACCTCTTCCAATCCCTTTCCTGCCATTCTCCGTTGCTTACAAGTCCTTTTCTCTGACTTTCCTCAAGACATTTTTCAGTGATAGATATTTTCAATTCTGCAGTTTCGTGAATTTTAGTGCCCCTGAGTTCCATTTTCCAACTTGTGTTTATGGGAACTGGCCACAAAGCATCAGGATTCCTCAAGCCCTATTCTGTTTCCATGGGCAACCCTAGCCTTTGGTCAATTCGTCTTCCTGATTGGAAATTAGAGTGGCATGTGCCTGTCCGAACACCTAGGACTTGTCTCTCATTGTTCCTCCTCCTTCTGCTTCATCCTCTGGACAAATTCCAAACTGTATGCAACAGGATGTTGACAGTGCTGACATCTCCAAGTGGGGAGACTGTTAGTAAAGACGCTGGAGTGGTGAACCCTAGCACCAAGAAATGAGGAGATGAGATGCCTTTTCCAAACTTTTCCCGATCAGACGGTATACCATCCTCTGGGTGTGACAGGCATGTTTTAGGTGTAGGAAGGGTCCCATTCATGTGAGGAGAACACCAGGGGATTTTAAATATCAGTGTCTCTCCGCAACCCAAACTGGGGAATTTTTTAAGCTACGGCTACACATATGTTCATTAAGGGCCTTGGGAAGTAGGCAGAGTCCAAACTTTAGATGATTGAAGTCTTCAGGGTCAGAAGCACTCACCACTGTCTTCCCTTAGATTCCATTTTTACTGTCATTGATGGATGATGTCAATAAAAATATCTATTCTTTTTCAGATCATTTCCCCTTATAGGTTATTGCAAAATATTGAGTGTAGTTCCCTGTGCTATACAGTAGTTCCTTGCTGATGATTTCATACATAGCAGTGTGTATGTGTTAATCCCAAACTGTTAATTTATCCCTCCTCCTACCATTTCCCTTTGGTAATAATAAATTATAAGATTTTATGCTTCTCAGAAATGGGGGAGCTGAAAGAGGGGTATCATTTTCAATGCAAAAGCATTTAAAACAAGATTGAAGCTTTAACCAAGATTATTAGATGTACATCCTTGGAAAGAAATCACTTTGTTTCTCTAATATTGACCTGACAAAGAAGACAAACCTTTTCACTGAACTTGCTTATAAGAAAGTGATGGAAATATCAAATGGAAGTGTTAGAAACATCTTATTTTACCCGAGCCTTATACACTGTTCTATGTTAATTACAGTTTGGCTCACACATCTGTTCATTGAAGTTACAATGTTCTCAATTTCTGTTACTGATCCTCCAGAGTGGACGCCAACAAGTGTCCCCCTGCCCAGTGTCATTGGAGCCAATAGATCGAGACTGAGTTTGGTTCAAAAGCAAAGGAAACTTTATATTTTGATCAGAGAATGGAGAGGTGCTACCCTGTGGGCTGTGGGCTGGGCTGCTGTGTAGAGATCCTGTCAGAGTCACTGGGAGGGAGGGGGCTGAGCTCTCGAGGACCTGGTTGGCTGCAGCTCAGGCTCTATGTCACGGAGTCTGAACTGGGCCCCAGGAGCTTAAGTGTCATCGAGCCATTCTGCTCTAGGAAATCTGGTCTGAAGTGCCGGGTGTGGAACCTCTGTATGCGGGACACTAAGAGCACCTGAAATTAGACAAAGCACAAAGGATAAAAATGGTTAGACTTTATTTTATTGCCCAGATTCTATTTTTATCTCCCAGGCATTTTTAAGGGGCTTTGCCTGGGACAAACTTCTCTTCTGCCTTTTGTCCCTTTCCTCATTCTTGGAGTGCTGCGGGTGCAGACCCTTTTCTGTAAGTGCAGAGTGCTGAGTTAGGAGGCTTCATACCCGTGGGCGAGGGTCAGAACTTCTCCCCAGCAGCCTCCAGGTGACGTTGATTGTCCCCAGGCCTCCTGCCTCCCTGCTCGTCCACCTGAGCACCAGTATTGGAAGTGTTATAGATTCTAATGACCTTTAAGGGTCCAGAAAGGAGATGTGCAGTGGCGCTGTGAGGTCCAGTTTCACTCCGCCCCACATTTGTTCGGCCACCTTAGGCTGACCGTTTCTGCCAGCCTAGATGCTCTGACTGACCGTTTCTGCCAGCCTAGATGCTCTGACCAACAGTCTGCGCTTTCTTCCATTAGGCCCCTGAATTAACGTAAAAACAGCACCAGGTGTCAGGATCCTGCCCGCTCAGCTCCCAGACAGTCCAGGGTCAGTGGTGATGAAGGATCATGATGGTCACTGAGTCAAGAGCCTTTGGAAGTAAACAGGAGTCCAGCCGGTCTTATTGGCCACCATCATCAGGGTGTCTGTAGGCTTTTCTATGGTGACAGCATGATATACGGTTCCCCCGCCAAGATTATTAGCTCCCCTCTGGGTACAGTAAGTACTGCAAGCAGTAGTCTACTCTTTTGGGACACACTCTTGTTGTTTTATGAGAGAAACTCCAGGTCAAGTGATGGTCACACGGGTCGTCATGGTGCCCCGTTGCCCCCGGTTATCTCTCTGGAGGTTGGAGTTGGAGGGCCTCCTCAATCGAGGTCAGTGTGCCCACGGAGCAAACCCTGCAACTTCAGGGCATGGTTGGGGGTTAGGATCACCACGTGGGGTCCGTTTCCCTTAGAAGGGAGGTGGCCTTTTGGGCTGCTGATTTCCAGGTTTTCAGATACCACCAGTATCTTGGCCAGATGTGGCGGTGGGCCAAGCCCCTTGGTGACCATAGCTTATCCTACCTGGATGGCATTCTTGCATTGTTCCATTTCAAGTGGTCCCAGTTTTTGCACTAATACTCCAATGGCGATTCACCTTTCACCAGGAATGTAAAGGTCAAAGGGTTTAGCTAAATTAGGGAGTTCCAGGGCAAGGGTCTGAATTGACTGCTCTTTCCATTCTTGAAAGGCCACTTCTGGATTCTGTTCAAAAGGATCATCATCTTTTCCTTTCAGTGTTTCATATAGAGGCCCAGCTAGTAGACTGTAGTTAGGGATCCAGAGGCAGGAAACCCTGGCTTCCCCAGGAACCCCTAAGCTGTCTTCTAGTTTCAGAAAGGGGTAAGGCTGTAAATTGTTTCTTCCCTTTCCTGGGATGGGCTTCTCCGACCTTCTATGAGAATGAAGCCCAGGCAGGTCACCGTAGTCTGTGATACTTGAGCTTTTTCGTGGACAACTTCTATCCTTTATTGGCTTGGTAGTTCTGAGGCCTCCTTAGTAGGGCTGGCGATCAGAATGTCGTCTGAATATTGAAGGAGTGTTTCCTTTTCCAGAGGTAGAACTTTTAGGTCTTTAGCTGAGCTTTCCCCAAAGATGGTGTGGGAATTTTTGAACCCTTGGGGCAAGACAGCCTGGAAGTATTGTTTTAGTTGTATGTTGAGTCCTGTCACTCACAAGCCAAAATTTCTTGTGACTCTGGGACTAATGGAATACAAAAGAAGGCATCAGTGAAGACTAATACAGAATACCAAGTCCTGGTGGTTGGTAGAATGACCAGCAGGGTGTAGGATTTAGGAACTACTGGAGGTATATCCTCAGTGGCTTCACTGACTGTCCTGACATCCTTTACCAGGACTCCAGCAGCCCATGGGGCTCTCGAGGTCAGGCCAATCCCAGGATATGGAGCTCACCTGGGCAGGTACCCTACCCCCACCCCAGCCCACGGGGCTCTCGTGTTCAGGCCCCTCCCAGGATATGGGATTCCCTGGGCAGGTCCTCTGCAGTCCATGGGGCTCCCGTGGTCAGGCCCCTCCCAGGATACAGAGCTACCCTTGCAGGTACCTTGGCAGGGCTGGGCACACAGGAACCGTGCACATAGCCCTCATTGCAGAGCACTCCCAGCTCACCTGTCGCTCAGATCTGACACAGAGCACCTCAGAGCAGGACTTGAACTAACAAACAGCAGCTCTGACAGGTCTGTGACCCTGGGCATCACTCTGTGCGGCCTCCTCCACCTGGTCTTCCAGAGACTTCCACTGCACCCGGGGCACCAGGCCTCTGTCTCCAACCACCACCCACCCCTCCTCTCCCTGACTCCTGGGTTCCTCTCATTAGGAGAGGGTTTTCTTGAAGTTGTCTCCCACTCATGGGCCAGATAATATAATTAGAAAACAAGCCAGAGCTGCAGCCCCTTGTCTATCCTGACTCTCAGGAGCCCACACCTGTTCCTTGGACCTGGCCAATTCAGCAAGTTCCATTTTCAGCAACTGTGAGCCCCTGAGGGGTGATTATTGGCTGGCTTGGGAAGCCTGACCGTGCCGGCCAGCCCTCCCCAGGTGTGCCTGGGTTGAGATCAATATAAACACCGCTCCAGGCAGCAAGAGCCCCTGCAGCTGTGCCTGACGCCATTTTCTCTGCCCTGTCAGCAGTCTCGGGGCTGGGCTGGTGGGAGGGAGTGAGAGGCCACGGCTTTGTGGGTGTCCCAGTGTGAGTGGGGCTCTGCTGGACTTTCTGCAGCAGTTGCCAAGATGCTACCTGCTAAAGAAGAGGATGTGTCACCCACACCTGCCGCTGGAATTTCTCCCTGGGCACAGGTGAGGAAGGAAGAAAGCAGTGGGGGCCGGGACAGCAGGGGTATCTCAGGCAGGGAAATGGAGAGCTTCCAGAAGAGCACCCAGGGCCAGGACCATCCTGGCTGGCCTGCAGGCACCAAGTCGGCTGGCATGCTGTCCCTCATGTGGCTCCATGGCCCTTCCTCTAGGTTTTCAAGTCCTTGTACATATTCAGGTGTTTAGCCTTGGAAGGGTGGGAACATTTCAGCAGCAGCTGGCCTGGGGCTCGGCCCACGTTTACTCACAGATACCTCGGCACGGTCCACCAGCTTTGCAGTGAGGACGCTTGTTGCGAGGAGCATGCTGGCTGAATGGGAGATGATTCCCCACCACTGACCAACTTCAGAATTGTTTGCAATTGGAGCAAGTGCCCTGAAACGGTTTTCCTCTGTGTAACTGGTGGGTTCTGTTCTTTTTTATCTTTTTTTCGTTTTTGGTTCAAGGTAGATTTTATTCCTCTTTTGTGTATTTACAGATATAAGCATGGAAATAATTTATTCATATAAATACATGTATGTGAAGGGAAGAATATTTTTCTGTTTTACTTTTTTTAATTTTATTTTTTTATTTTGAATTTAATTTTATATTTTTATACAGCAGGTTGTTTTTGGTTATCTACTTTATACATATAAATGTATACATACCAATCCCAATATCTCAACTCCTCCCACCACCATCCCCAACAGCTTTCCCCCCTTGTTGTCCATACGTTTGTTGTATACATGTATTGCTCTATTTCTGCCTTGCAAAACGGTTCATCTGTACAATTTTTCTAGGTTCCACATATATGCATTAATATACAAGATTTGTTTTTCTCTTTCTGACTTACTTCACTCTGTATGACAGTCTCTAGATCCATCAACGTCTCTACAAATGTCCCAATTTCATTCCTTTTTATGGCTTAGTAATATTCCATTTTATATATGTACCACATCTTTATGCATTCGTCTGTCTGTGGGCATTTAGGTTGCTTCCATTTCCTGGATAGTGTAAATAGTGATGCAATGAACATTGTGGTGAATGTCTCTTTTTGATTTATGGTTTTGTCTGGGTATATGCCCAGTAGAGGGATTGCTGTATCATATGGTAATTCTATTCTTAGTTTTATAAGAAACTCCATAATGTTCTCCACAGTGACTGTATCAATTTACGTTCCCAACAATAGTGGAAGAGGATTCCTTATCTCCACACCATTTCCAGCATTTGTTGTTTGTAGATTTTCTGATGATGCCCATTCTAATAGGTGTGAGGTGATACACCATGGATGAGTCTATTTCGTTGAGCAAAGAGTAGGTCTTGTTTATTACGTATTTGGCTTATGGAATGGTATGTGTGCTAATTTCAATCTGTTTTTATACAGCAGCCCAACTCAACTTTCCCCTTAAGCAAGCATAAGGTTTTTATCTAAATGTGAGACTCTGTTCGGTTTTGTAATTCAGTTTATGTGTAGCCAAGTTTACACTCCCTCTATTAGTGATATCTTATGATAATTATCTTTCTTTGTGTGATATATTTCTCTTAGAATCATCATAATTAAATCCACTCAATTTGCTGCTACAGGCCTGATGACATTGATTTCACTGCTGAGTGATATTCCGTTGTACGTAAGTAGCACAACTTCTTTATCCATTTTTTTCTTTCTGGGATATTTAATTTGTACTGGACTCGAGGTTCTTGTAAACACAGCAGCCCTAAATTTTGTGTTGGCTGTGTCTTGTTGATTTTAATTTTCCTAAGCTATAGGGCCAAAAGTGGAAGTGCCCTAGGCTCTGTAGCTTTGTTTTTTAGATGTTTCAGGATACACCATGAACATCTCCAGAGTGTCTGTTGGCAATTTACATCCCGCCCATCAGCATAACACGGCTCCCTGTTCTCCATGGCCTGTCCTGTGTTTCTGGTTTTTACACTTTATTCAGATGGCCTTTTTGACGAATGGGAAATGTGACTTCATTGTAGTGTGGATTTCCATTGCTGGAGTGCTTGGTTGGCCAAAATGTTCATATGCGTTTTTTCCTGAATATATTCAGGAAAAATGTATACGCACTTTTTGTCCATGTGCATCACTGTCAAAGATCTGCCGCTTTTCATATGCTTTAAATGCAATTCCAATCTACCTCTTGAAATATGATTCCTGCAATTCTGCCTCGTTTTCAAGTCCTCTTTGCAGACTTACTTCGATATATTTTTGCCAATAGCTGTCATTTATCTCTGCAGGTTTGTGAATTACAGTGCCCCTGAGCTCCTTTCTTAACTCGCTTCCTTGTAAGCTGGCCACAAAACTGCAGGTTTGCTTCAGGCCATAATCAGGGTCCGGCACGGCACTCTGAGCCTTTGGTTAATTCCTCTTCCTGGTGGGAAATTAGAGTTAAATGTGCCCCTCCAGATACCTGCCTCACTCCCAGCCACATGGTGATGTATGTCCTCAGGTTTGAGGCCATATGTGATGGGTTCCTCATCTTTTGATGATGTGGCCCCACTGGTGTGTGGACACTCCTGCCTGGTTCCCATCCCCTTGGTGATGTGGGCCCTCTGGTGAGACTCTGATCCTGGTTGGGTTCCTCACACATCCGTGAGGTGAGCCCTCTTCTCTGAGGTCACTCCTGCCTGGCTGGCACAACCCGCCTTGTTGACTTCGGCACCCTGGTGGCAGTTGGAGCCTGCTGGGAGCCTCCTTCCCGCGGTGATGAGGCCCTCTGGCGTCAGACCCTAATGGCGGGGTTCCCACATTTTCTGATACGTGCTAAGTGGTACGAGGGCACTCCTGCCAGGTTCCCATCCTCATGAGCGTGTGGGCCTTCTGTTCTGAGGTCCTAACGGCTGGGTTGCTCACACTTTCATGATGTGGGCCCTCTGCTGTGAGGTCAATCCTGCCTGGCTGGCGCACGTCGCCTTGGCGACGTGGACCCTCTGGTGGTAGTTGGAGTGTGCTGGGGCCTCCTCCCCTCAGTGATGAGGGCCTTCTGGTGTCAGGCCCTAAGTGCTGGGCTCCACACATTTTCTGATGTGTGCCCAGTGGTGCGAGTCACTCCTGCCAGGTTCCCATCCCCATGGGCATGTGGGACTTCTGTTCTGTGGTCCCAACTGCTGGGTTGCTCACAGTTTCATGATGTGGGCCCTTTGCTGTGTGTTCACTCTGGCCTGTATCCCATAGTGTCAGTGCTCTGGGCCTCCAGCTTGGAGTTTCCAACTTCTCGATTCCTCACCTTTTTTGTTCTATGGGCCCTCGGTTGTGCGTCTCCTCCTGCATGCCTCACTCCCAGCCCCTTCGTGATGTGTGTCCCCTTGTTTGAGGCCACATGTGCTGTGTTCCTCACCTTTCTATAATGTGGCCACACTGGTGTGAGGACACTCTTGCCTGGTTCCCATTCCCTTGGTGATGTTGGCCCCACTGCTGTTAGGACAGTCTTGCCTGGTTCCCATCACCTTGGTGATGTTGGCCCTCTGGTGAGAGTCTGATCCTGGTTAGGTTCCTCACCCTTCTGTGAGGTGGGCCCTCTGCTCTGAGCTCACTCCTGCCTGGCTGGCACACCCCGCCTTGGCAACGTCGGCCATATGGTGGCAGTTGGAGCCTGCTGGGAGCCTCCTCCCCTCAGTGATGAGGGCCCTCTGGCCTCAGGCCCTAACTGCTGGGTTCCCACATTTTCTGATTCGTGCTAAGTGGTGCAAGGACACTCCTGCCAGGTTCCCATCCCCATGGGGATGTGAGCCTTCTGCTCTGAGGTCCCAACGGCTGTGTTGCTCACAGTTTCATGATGAGGGCCCTCTGGTGTGAGTTCACTCCTGCCTAGATCCCATAGCCTCGCTGCTCCTGGCTGCTTGCCAGAGGTTCCAACTGTGGGATTCCTCACCTTTTTTATTCTATGGTCCCTCTGTTTTGAGGATCCTCTGGCCTGCCTCACTCCCAGCCCCTTGGTGATGTGTGTCCTCAGGTTTGAGGCCACGTGTGCTGGGTCCCTCAAATTATGGTGATGTAGCCCCACTGGTGTGAGGACACTCCTGCCTGGTTCCCATTCCCTTGGTGATGTTGGCCCTCTGGTGACAGTCTGATCCTTGTTGGGTTCCTCACACTTCTGTGAGGTGGGCTTTCTGCTCTGAGGTCACTCCTGCCTGGTTGGCACACCCCGCCTTGGTGACATCGGCCTTATGGTGGCAGTTAGAGCCTGCTGGGAGCCTCCTCCCCTCGGTGATGAGGGTCCTCTGGCCTCAGGTCCTAACTGCTGGGTTCCCACATTTTCTGATTCGTGGAAGTGGGCCGAGGACACTCCTGTCAGGTTCCCATCCCCATAGGGATGTGGGCCTTCTGCTCTGAGGTCCCATCCGCTGGGTTGCTCACAGTTTCATGATGTGGGACCTCTGCTGTGAGTTTGCTGTGGCCTGGATCCCATAGACTCTGTGCTCTGGGCGGCCTACTGGCCGGTTCCAACTGCTGGATTCCTCACAACTTTTATTCTGTGGGCTCTGTTTTGTGAGGATACTCCTGCTTGCCTCACTCCTAGCCCCTTGGAGATGTGGGTCCCCTGTTTTAGGCCACATGTTCTGGGTTCCTCACCTTTCTATAATGTGGCCACACTGGTGTGAGGACCCTCCTGCCTGGTTCTGATCCCCTTGGTGATGTGGGCCCTCTGGTGAGAGTCTTATCCTGGCTGGTTTCCTCACCCTTCTGTGAGGTAGGCCCTCTGCGGTGAGGTCACTCCTGCCTGGCTGGCACACATCACCTTGGTGACGTGGGCCCTCAATTGGGAGTTGGTGTCTGCTGCGAGTCTCCGTCCCTCGGTAATGAGGGCCCTCTTGCGTCAGACCCTAACTCCTGGGCTCCCAAAATTTGCAGATGTGCGACCTGTGGTGCGAGTACACTCCTGTCAGGTTCCCAACCCCATGGGAATTTGGGCCTTCTGCTCTGAGGTCCCAACGGCTGGGGTGCTCACAGTTTCATGATGAGGGCCCTCTGATGTGCGTTCATTCCGGCCTAGATCCCATAGGCTTGCTGCTCCTGGGCGCCTGCTGGGAGGTTCCAACTGCGGGATTCCTCACCTTTTTTATTCTATGGGCCCTCTGTTTTGAGGCTCCTCCTGCCTGCCTCAATCCCAGCCCCGTTGTGATATGTGTCCTCTGGTGTGAGGCCACGTGTGCTGGGTCCCTCACCTTTCGATGATGTGGCCCCAATGGTGTGAGGACACTCGTGCCTGTTTCCCAGCCCCTTGGTGATGTGGCCCCTCTGGTGAGAGTCTGATCCTGGCTGGGTTCCTTACCGTTCTGTGAGGTGGGCCCTGTGCTCTGAGGTAACTCCTGCCTGGCTTGCTCCCATTGCCTTGGTGATGTCGGCCCTCTGGTGGCAGTTGGATCCTTTTGGAGACTCCTGTCCTCGGTGATGAGGTCCCTCTGGCGTCAGGCTCTAACTGCTGGGCTCCCCAGGTTTTCTGATGTGAGCCCAGTGATGCCAGGACACTCGTGAAATGTTCCCATCCCCATGGCGATATGGGCCTTCTGCTCTGAGGTTCCAACGACTGGGTTGCTCACAGTTTCCTGATGTTAGCTCTCTGGTGTTAGTTCACTCATTCCTAGATCCCATAGCCTCTGTACTCTGGGCCGCCTGCTGGGAAGTTCCAACTGCTGGGTTCCTCACCTTTTTTATTCTTTGGGCCCTGTGTTGGGAGGCTCCTCCTGCCTGTGTCACTCCCAGCCCCTTGGTGATGTAGGTCCTCTGGTTTGTGGCCACATGTGCCAGTTTCCTCATCTTTTAGTGATGTGGCCCCACTGGTGTGAGGACACTCGTGCCTGGTTCCCGTCCCCTTGGTGATATGGGCCCTCTGGTGAGAGTCTGATCCTGGTTGGGTTCCTCACACTTCTTTGAGGTGGGCCGTCTGCTGTGAGGTCACTCCTGCCTGGCTGGCACACCCCGCCTTGGCGACGTGGGCCCTCTTGTGGTAGTTGGAACATGCTGGGAGCCTCCTCCCCTCAGTGATGAGGGCCCTCTGGCGTCAGGCCCTAACTGCTGGGTACCCACATTTTCTGATATGTGCTAAGTGGTGCGAGGACACTCCTGCCATGCTCCCAACACCTTGGGGATGTGGACCTTCTGCTCTGAGGTCCAAATGGCTGGGTTGCTCGCAGTTTCATGATGTGGACCCTCTGCTGTGAGTTTACTGCGGCCTGAATCGCATAGACTTGGTGCTCTTGGCCGCCTGCTGGGAGGTTCCCATTGCTGGATTCCTCAGCTTTTTTATTCTATGGGCCCTGTGTTGTGAGGCTACTCCTGCCTGCCTCATTCCGAGCCCCTTGGAGATGTGGGTCTTCTGGTTTAGGCCACATGTGCTGGGTTCCTCACCTTTCTATGATGTGGCCACACTGGTGTGAAGACTCTCCTGCCTGGTTCTGATCACCTTGGTGATGTGGGCCCTCTGGTGAGAGTCTTATCCTGGCTGTGTTCCTCACCCTTCTGTGAGGTAGGCCCTCTGCGGTGAGGTCACTCCTACCTGGCTGTCACACGTCACCTTGGCGACGTGGGACCTCAGTTGGGTGTTGGTGCCTGATTGGAGTCTCCTCCCCTTGGTAATGAGGGCCCTCTGGCGTCAGGCCCTAACTCCTGGGTTCCCTAAATTCTCTGATGTGTGCCCTGTGGTGCGAGTACACTTCTGACAGGTTCCCAACCCCATGGGAATGTGGGCCTTCTGCTCTGAGATCCCAACGCCTAGGTTGCTCACAGTTTCATGATGACGGCCCTCTGGTGTGAGATCACTCCGGCCTGGATCCCATAGTCTCGCTGCTCCTGGCCGCCTGCTGGGAGGTTCCAACTGCGGGATTCTTCACCTCTTTAATTCTATGGTCCCTCTGTTTTGAGGCTCCTCCTGCCTGCCTCAATCCCAGCTCCCTTGTGATGTGTGTCCTCTGGTTTG
Source organism: Phocoena phocoena (assembly GCF_963924675.1). Lineage (NCBI taxonomy): Eukaryota > Metazoa > Chordata > Mammalia > Artiodactyla > Phocoenidae > Phocoena > Phocoena phocoena. Next base: position 395,360 of record NW_027077738.1, read on the forward strand.
AGGCCACGTGTGCTGGGTCCCTCACTTTTCGGTGATGTGGCCCCACTAGTGTGAGGACACTCCTGCCTGGTTCCCATTCCCTTGGTGATGTGGGCCCTCTGGTGAGAATCTGATCCTCTTTGGTTCTTCACACTTCTGTGAGGTTGACCCTCTGCTCTGAGGTCACTCCTGCCTGGTTGTCGCACTCCGCATTGGCGACGTCGCCCCTCTGGTAGCAGTCGGAGCTGGCTGGGAGCCACCGCCCCTCGGTGATGAGGGCCCTCTGGCATCAGGCACTAATTGCTGGGCTCCCCACATTTTTTCATGTGTGCCCACTCTTGCGATGACACTCCTGCTTGTTTCCCTTCCCCATGGGGATGTGGGCCTTCTGCTCTGAGGTCACAATGGCTGGGTTGCTTACAGAATCACAATGAGGGCCCTCTGTTGTGAGTTCATGCCGGCCTGGATCTCATAGCCTCAGTGCTCTGGGCCGCCTGCTAGGAAGATCCAACTGCTGGTTTCCACACCTTTTGTATACAATGGGACATGTGTTGTGAGGTTAATCCTGCCTGCCTCACTCCGAAACCCATGGTGATGTGGGTCCTCTGGTTTGAGGCCACATGTGCTGGGTACCTCAACTTTTGATGATGTGGCCCCACGGGTGTGAGGACACTCCTGCCTGGTTCCCATCACCTTGGTGATGTGGGCCCTCTGGGGAGAGTCTGATCCTGGCTGGGTTCCCTACCATTCTGTGAGGTGGGCCCTCTGATGTCAGGTCACTCCTGCCTGGCTAGCTCACATCGCCTTGGCGACGTGGGCCCTCTGTTGGCCACTGGAGCATGCTGGGAGCCTCCTACTCCCGTGAATGATGGCCCTGGAAAAAATGCATATGCCCTTTTTGGCCAAGTGCTTCATTGACGAGGTTCTGCCACTTCTCTTATGCTTTCAGAGCAATTCACGTCTACCTCCTGAAATCGGATTCCAGCAATTCTGCCCCACTTTCAAGTCCTCTTCACAGCCTTAATTCAATATATTTTTGTACGATTTCTGTCATTTATAAGTCTGCAGGTATGTGAATGACAGTGCCCCTGAGCTCCTTTCCTCAACTCGCTTTCTTGTGAGCTGGCCACAAAACCGCAGGATTGCTTCAGGCCCTAATCTTGTTCCAGCACGGCATGCTGAGCCTTTGGTTAATTCCTTTTCCTGTTGGGAAATGAGTGTTAAAATTGCCCGTGCATACTGGGCATATACCCTGAGAAAACCAAAATTCAAAAAGAGTCATGTACCAAAATGTTCATTGCAGCTCTATTTACAATAGGCCGGAGATGGAAAGAACCTAAGCGCCCATCATCGGACGAATGGATAAAGAAGATGTGGCACATATACACAATGGAATATTACTCAGCCTTAAAAAGAAATGAAACTGAGTTATTTGTAATGAGATGGATAGACCTAGAGTCTGTCATACAGAGTGAAGTAAGTCAGAAAGAAAAAGACAAATAGCGTATGCTAACACATATATATGGAATTTAAAGGGAAAAAATGTCATGAAGAACCTAGGGATAAGACAGGAATAGAGGTGCAGACCTACTGGAGAACGGAATTGAGGATATGGGGAGGGGGAATGGTGAGTTTTGACAGGGCGAGAGAGAGTCATGGACATATACACACTAACAAATGTAGTAAGGTAGATAGCAAGGGGGAAGCAGCCGCAAGGCACAGGGATATTAGCTCGGGGCATTGGGACAGCCTGGAGGGGTGGAAGGGGGAGAGAGGGAGGGCGGGAGACACAAGAGGGAAGACACAGGGAGCATATGTATATGTATAGCTGATTCACTTTGTTATAAAGCAAAAACTAACACACCATTGTAAAGCAATTATACCCCCAATAAAGATGTTAAAAAAAAATATTTGCCCGTGCACACACCTACAGATAGTCTCCCATTGGTTCTCCTTATTCCTGTTCATCTTGCGCAGAAATTGCAAACAGTGCCAAAGAGGAGGTTAAAGGCAGTGACTCTCCAAATGGGGAGAGTGTAAGAAAAGGGTCTGGAATGGTGAACCTGAGTACCAGGGGACGAAAACAGACATGCATGTAAAAAGGTTTCCCAGTCACACGGTGGAGCATACTCTGGGTTTCCCATGCAAATTTTAGCAGAAGGAAGAATCCCTTGAACCTGGAGAGTTGGGAACCATGGAATGGGTACCAGGCAGTATGACATCAAAGGGTCTGCATTTGCTCACTGAACCTCACCAATGCTATCAGCCCAAAGGGTCAAGCCTTATCTCTCACCCAGCTCTGGGTGTAGATGTGGTAAACCAGGTTGCATCACATGCCCTGTGTGAGTTATTTAAGAATTGCTCTCTATTTCACTGTCATTGTGTTTTGTTTTTGAAATTTTTTTTGACACTGGGATTTATCGGATTTTCACTGCTGCGTTAATGCCGCTGTACACACTCTTGATTCTCTTACGGAGACATAAATATCCACGGGTTTTAAGATTCTTCCTAGTCAGGTATATTCCTAGGCATTGAATATGCGGTGTTGAGTCCATTTCGTTGAGCAAGGAGTAGGTCTTGTCTATTACATATTTGGCTTATGGAACGGTATCGGTGCTAATTTCAGTCTCTGGTTTTATGCAGCACTCCAACGCACCTTTCTCCATAAGAAAGCACAAGTTGGTTTTCTAAATTTGAGACTGTTCTGTTTTGTAATTCAGTTCATGTGTAGTCAAGTTTACATACTGTGTATTAGTGATATTTTATGATGTTTCTTTTTCTGTGTGACGTAGTTCACGTAGAATCACCGTACCTGCATCCACTCACTATGCCGCTACGGGTCTGATGACACAGATTTCATTGGTGAGTGATATTGCATTGCACGTACGTGCCACAACTTCTTTATCCATCTTTTGCTTTCTGGGATATTTACCTGGTACTGTAGACGAGCTTCTTGGGAACACAGCCGTCCCAAACATTGGGGCGGCTCTCTGTTTTTGATTTTAATTTCCCTAAGCAATAGGACCATAAGTGGAAGTGCCATAGGCTGTGTTGCTTTATTTCTTACGTGTTCCAGGAAACACCATACACTTCTCCAGGGTGGCTGTTCAAAATTTACATCCTGCCAATCAGCATAACAAGGCTCCCTGTTCTCCATATCCTGTCCTATCTTTCTGGATTTTACACTTTTTTCAGATGGCCCTTTTGCCCAGGGGGGGCAGTGAGATTGCATTGTAGTGCAGATTTCCTTTACAGGCTTGCCTGGTTGGCCAAAAAGGGCTTTTGCGTTTTTTCCTGAATATATTCAGGAAAAAACGCATACGCCCTTTTTGGCCAAGTGCATCATTGTCGACATTGTGCCTCTTTTCCTATGCTTTCAGGGCAATTCCAGTCTACCCCCTGCAATGGTTTTCCTGAAACTCTGCCCCGCTTTCAAGTCCCCTTCGCAGGCTTACTTCAATATAATTTTGGAGGATAGCTGTCATTTATAACTCTGCAGGTTTGTGAATTACAGTGCCCCTGAGCTCCTTTCTTCAACTCGCTTTCTTGTGAGCTGGGCACAAAACCGCAGGATTGCTTCAGGCCCTAATCTGTTTCCAGCAGGGCACACTGAGCCTTTGTTTAATTCATCTTCCTGCTGGGAAATGAGCGTTACATTTGCCCGTGCAGACACCTACAGCTAGTCTCTCATGGGTTCTCCCTATTCCTGTTAATCTTGCACAGAAATTGCAAGCTGTGCCAAACAGGAGGTTAAAGGCACTGACTCTCCAAGCGGGGAGAGTGTTAGTAAAGCATCTGGAATGGGGAACCCGAGGACCAGGATACGAAAACTGATATGCATATTAAATCGTTTCCCAATCACACGGTGGACGATACTCTGGGTTTCCCATGCATGTTTTAGCTGGAGGAAGAATCCCTTGAACCTGGAGAGTTGGGACCCATGGAATGGGTACCATGCAGTATGACTTCAAAGGGTCTGCATTTGCTCACCGAAACTCACCAATGCTATCAGCCTGAAGTGTCCAGCCTTATGTCTCAACCAGCTCTGGGTGTAGATGTGGTCAATCCCGGTTGCATCACATGCCCTGAGTGAATTATTTAAGAATTGCTCTCTATTTCACTGTCTTTGTGTTTTGTTTTCGAAATTTATTTTGATAATGGGATTTATCGGATTTTCACTGCTGCTTTTCGGCCGCTGTACACACGCTTGATTCTCTTACGGGGACATATATATCCATGGGTTTTAAGATTCTTCCTAGTCAGGTATATTCCTAGGCGTTGAATATGTGGTGTTGGGTCCATTTCGTTGAGCAAGGAGTAGGTCTTGTCTATTACATATTTGGCTTATGGAAAGTTATCTGTGCTAATTTCAGTCTCTGGTTTTATGCAGCACCCCAACGCACCTTTCCCCATAAGCAAGCACTAGTTGGTTTTCTAAATTTGAGACCCTGTTCTGTTTTGTAATTCAGTTCATGTGTAGTCAAGTTTACATTCCGTGTATTAGTGATATCTTATGATGTTTCTTTTTCTGTGTGACGTAGTTCACCTAGAATCACCGTACCTGCATCCACTCACTATGCCGCTACGGGCCTGATGACACAGATTTCATTGCTGAGTGATATTGCATTGCACGTACGTGCCACAACTTCTTTATCCATTTTT